>NC_135880.1:186056329-186288039 GCF_964194155.1 Cetorhinus maximus
AGTGACTTATGGACAAGGACACCCCAGGTCCCTTTGTACCATCTACACTTTCTAATCTTTTCTCATTTAGGGAATACTCTGCACATCTGCTCCTTCTACCAAAGTGGATAACCTCTCATTTTTCCACATTTTATTCTATCTGCCATGTTCTTGCCCACTAAGTCTGTCCAAATCCTCCCGTAGCTGCTTTACATCTTCCTCACAACACATATTCCCATCTAGCTTTGTATCATCTGCGAACTTGGAAATTTTACATGTGGTCCCCACATTCAAATCATTGATATATATTGTGAACAGCTGGGGCCCAAGTACTGATCGTTGCAGTACCCCACTAGTCACAGCCTGCCAACGTGAGAATGACCCATTTAGTCCTACTCTCTGTTTTCTGCCTGGTAGCCAATCCTTAATCCATGCCAGTATATTGCCTCCTATCCCATGTGCTTTTATTTTGCTAATTAACTTCCTGTGGGGGACTTTATCAAAAAGCCTTCTGAAAATCCAAGTATAATATGTCCATTGACTCTCCTTTATCAATTTTGTTAGTAACATCCTCAAAAAATTCCAACAAGTTTGTCAAATATGATTTTCAATTTGTAAATCCATTCTATGCCCAATCAGATCAGATTATCCAATTATTCATTTATCACATCCTTTATAATAGATTCCAGCATTTTCCCTACTACTGATGTAAGGCTAACAGGTCTGTAGTTCCCTGTTTTCTCTCTCACTCCCTTCTTAAATAGTGGGGTGACATTTGCTACCTTCTAATCTTCAGGAACCATTCCAGAATCTATAGAATTTTGGAAAATGATCACCAATGCACCCACTATCTCTATAGCAACTTCTTTCAATGCTCTGGGATGCAGAATATTCAGGTCCTGGGGACCTATCAACTTTCAGTCCTATTAATTTCTCCAATTAATCTTCTTACTTATACTAATTTCCTTCAACTCCTCATTCTCCCTAGTCCCTTGGATCTCTAAATCAGGGGAGATTTCCTCTATCTTCCTCAGTGAAAACAGACACAAAGTAATCATTTAGCTTATCTGCCATTTCTCTATTTCCCATTATGAATTCTCCTGACTCTGCCTGTAATAGACCCACATTTGTCTTAGTCAAATGCTTCCTTTTTACATACCTATAGAAGCTTTTATAGTCTGTTTTTAATGTTTTTTGCTAGATTGCATTCATATTCTATTCTCCCTTTCTTTACCAGTTCCTTGGTCTTCCTTTGCAGTATTATAAAAACCTCCCAATCCTCAGATTTACTACTGCTTCTGGCAACTTTATAAACCTTTTATTTTAATCTTATACAATCCTTAACGTCCTTTGTCAGCCACAGTTGACTGACATTTTTTGGGGTTTTTGTACCTTGAAGGAATGTATAGGTGCTGTAAGCTATGTAATAGTTCTTTTAAGACTATCCATTACCGATGTACAGTCATAGCTTTTAATGTATTTTCCCAATCCATCTGTCAATTTGTCCCTCATACCTTCATAATTTCCTTTATTCAACTTTAACACCCTTGCTTCAGAGTGAAATACCTCACTTTCAAACATAAAGTAAAATTCTATCACATTGTGGTCACTCATCCCTAAAGGTTCTTTTACAAGAAGATTATTAATTAGCCCTTTTCCATTACATAATACTAGATCTAAAATAGCTAGTCCTCTAGTCAGCTCCTCAACATACTGCTCTAGAAAACCATCCCTAACACACTCCAGAAACTCGTCTTCCACGGCATTACTGCTCAGTTGGTTTACCCAGTCTATGTGCAGATTGAAGTCACCCATGATTATCCCATCTCCTGATTAATACCATGCCCCACATTACCACTACTGTTTGGTGGCCTATAAAAAACTCCAACCAATGTCTGCTGTCCTTTGCCGTTTCTTAGCTCCACCAAAACAGATTCCACACATTGTTCTTCTGATCTGAGATCCTCCCTTACTAATGCTCTAATCCCATCCCTTATTATCAGCGCAACTCCACCTCCTTTCCCTTCTTGTCTGTCCTTCCTAAACGTCGAACATCCTTCGAATATTCTGTTCCCAGTCTTGGTCACCATGCAGCCATGTTTCCATAATGGTAATTATATTGTACCCATTTACCTCTATTTGTGCTTTCAGATCATTTACCTTATTGTGAATGCTGTGTGCACTCAGGTAGAGTGCCCTTAATTTTGTCTTTTTGATATCATTCCGCACTCAAAGCATATTGTTTCTCCTGCTTTCTAGTCTCACTACTACTTCCTGTTACCAACTTTACTTTCTTCCAATTTGGGCCACCCCTTGGATTCCCACCCCCCTGACAAGCTAGTTTAAACCTACCCCAATAGCACTAGCAAACCTCCTTGCGAATATATCAGCAGGAGGTTTCCTTGCTCATGTTTGACTGGTTGCCATGAGGCTTTATGGAGTCTGAAGTCAATGTTGAGGGCTCCCAGGGTAACTCCCTCCTGACTGTCTTCCTGCTGCCACTTCTGCTGGGTCTGTACTGTCGGTGGGACTTTGCAGGGTCGACAGGGCTAAGTTTACTGTTGTCGTTTCTGGTGCCTAAGTCAATGCCGGTTGGTCCGTCTGGTTTCACTCCTTTTGGACTATGTAGCAGTTTGATACAACTGAGTGGCTTGCTAGACCATTTCAGAGGGCATTTAAAAGTCAACCACATTGCTTGGATCTGGAATCACATGTCAGTCAGACCTGGTAAGGGTGGCAGGTTCCCTTCCCTGAAAGGCATTAGTGGATCTTTAGGACAACTAACAATGCTTTCATGATCACCGTTACTGAGATCAGCTTTTAATTCCAGATTTCTTAATTGAATTTAAATTCCACCAGCTGCCATGGGCCTCTGGATTACTAGCCCAGTGGCATTACCACTACACTACCGCATCCCTGGTTAACTAGTTAGCTACAAGGTTAGGTTGGAGAAGCTGGGATTGTTTCTTTGGAGTGAGGGAGGTTGAGTGGAGATTTGATAGAGGCGTACAAAACTATCACTGGTCTAGACAAGATAAATAAAAGCTGTTCCAATTAACTTATAGATTTAAGATTTTCAGTAAGAAATGCAGGGCAAATGTGAGGAAGAATTTTTTTTATGTAGCAGGTGGTAATGACCTGGAATCTGCTGCCTATGAGGATGGTGGAAGCAGAGGCAAGCAATGGTTTCAAAAAGAAATTGGATGGGCATTGAGGGAAATAAACTTGGAGGGCTGCAGGGATAGAACAGGGGAATAGGACTGACTAGATTGCTCTAGAGGCCTGGCATGGACTCAATGGGCCAAATGGCATCCTTCTGTGTTTCTTTGATCCTTGTCCTTTTCTAGAACTGCTCCAAACCTAATGATATTATGATCGCTATTTCCCGAAGGCTCTCCTACTGAAACATTCTCCACTACATTTCCCAGTAGATCCAGTACTGCTTCCTTCTTCATTGGGTTGGAAACATACTGATCAAGAAAGTTGGTCCACACACATTTCGGGATTTCCTCGCCCTTCTTTAGGATAATTGTCCTTTAATTAATACTAAGTTGTTTTTACATTTTCTTATATTTGTCTACCGATTTGCTCCGTTTCCTTGCCACATTCAACAGTGTAATAGTTCCTCAACTGATACTTAGCTTCAGGCTATTTGATTCCCTCTGAGCCCTTTTCATTCCATTCCAGGTCTGTAGCAATATGTTTGATCAATACAGCCATCGCCCACACCACCACAATCCTCCACTTTTGTTTCCTTCCCTATTTCTCCTGATTATATCGTAGTCAAGAATGTAGCCATTCCTGCTTGGCTCTTTTTTCAGCCAGATTTCTATTATTGTCACTGGGTCATGGTAACTTATTCTGCATCTCACCACCCTTCTTCATCACACTCAGTGCATTTGCGCACATGCTCTTTAAATTTGCCTTACATTGCTCCCGTCTAATTCCCACGTTTTCTGGTGCAATCATTATTCTAATGCTGATTGTCTTTGAGTCCTCTGTGGACACAGTATCTCCTCTCTGATACTTAATCCTAGATTTCCCCCCGTTTTCCACCCCCACTTCCCCCCAAATTAAACCAGTCCCCAACGTTCACGAAGAAAATAGTCCTAGCCCTATTGAGTTGCATCTTGTATAGGTACCTGTTTCCCCAGGAATCTAAAGCCCTCGCTCATTTGTCTTTTGTTCCATGGTATCATTGTTATTTAATTTCTCCTGCCCTCAAACAGATTCCTGACCTTCCTTTTTTGCTCTACTTGCCCCTTCCCCTTTTTCAACAGCATAAAGCCCTCACATTTCTACCTCTCTTCAGATCTGGAAAAGAGTCATATTGGGCTCAAATTATTAACTCTGTTTCCCTCTCCACAGTTGCTGTCAGGCCTGCTGAGTTTTTCCAGGGCTTTGTTTTTATTTCAGATTTGCAGTATTTTACTTTAACTGGTTCCAATATGGACCACAATTTCTGGCTATTCCCCCTCCCGCACAGAATGTTCTGCACCCTCTCACTGACATTCTTTATCCTGGCACTAGGGATGTAACACATCATGTGAGATTCATTTTGGTGTTTGTGGAAACACCTGTCTAACCCCCACAACAAATCCTGTATGACTACTGTATTTTTCTATTTCAATAGACTGCAGTTGCACATAATGTTGTCACTATTGAAAATTGGTCTACGAGTGTCACACTCAGAGGATTGCTGAAATACCTTTTTACCCCAATAATGACCTCCTACTGAACTCTTTGTGGCTGTGGGTGACCACGTCCTGGAATATGAGATTCAGGAAACTTTCAGCCTCTCCTATGCCCTATGGTGACTCCAGCCATTGTTCAAGTTCTGTAAACCAAAGCAAGTTTAAACAGCCAGAGGTACTCCCTGCACAGGTGGTTGTCCAGGACACTTGAAACGTATTCAAGTTTCCACCTGACGCAAGATCGTCATGCAATGGGTCTCAGCTGTCCAATCATTTTACTCAAAGTTACTGTCTACTAACTTATATGTTTCAGTTTAGTACCCTCTTATTTCCTATGTACCTAAATATTAATAGCATAAGTGAATGAAAAGCTGAGCTTTTATTCTTTAGGTTGTGGTGCCACTTGCCAGAGACTCCAACAATCCTTTCAAATGTTCACCAAGTCTCTCCTGCAATGCTCCACTTTCTCACAGGCCAGTTAGTCTATTTGTTATATTCATTATAAAGTCTATTTGTTAATTTAACCTAAGGTGTCAATAAATAAGTAAAATAGTAACTGAAATACAGCTCTAATTCCTCAGGCTCCCAAGCTCCTCCCTCTGCCCTGATTATAGTGTCACTTTTGTCTGTTAGTTTAGCCACTCCAAAGTCCACTCTTTTATTTAACTCGTAGGATGGCTCCTGTGATCCTCTGATGTGGGTTCTATTGGGGCCTTCAGTTCATATGCTGAGTGATCAGACTTTCTCGGTGACTTCAGCCTCCACCTTCACCAGCTCCTTTGACTTGTCTTAACCTCATGTCTCACATCAACTCCCCCATCTACCGAGTAGCCACTCCAAATGACGGCATCCTTTCCAAGGCCTCAATCATTGATGCAACTTTCTCTGACAACTTCCTTGCTGCCCTTACAACCCAATCTGTCTGCCTCCAACCCCACTGCACTTAACTTTGTCTCTAGAAAGAATTCCCAAATACCCTTCTTCTGATCCTGTGTCATGACACTGTTGCAATTATTCATCTGCTAAACCATTCCCAAATTTCTGCATTCGAAGCCCTGATCTTCCACCTATTGTTCCTCATGGTATACTTTGCAGCTTTGTACCCAAAGTCCATAAAATCAAGCACATCTGCTGCACATAATCAGTTTTGCACTTGTGTCAAGCTTAAGTGGATGGGGCATCTCTTTATCAAAACTGCCTTTCACCCTCACCTCTAACACCAGGAGTTTTATGGGTTACTTTCTCTCAAAGATTAAGACCATCAGCAGAGTTGCAACTTTCCACCACAATTCCTACCCTTCATATATCCCAATCCTGCTTTAACTTTGCAGTCTCTCTCCTACTTCCCTCTCCAAACTCAGCTCTTGAGATTCACTTAATTCCTGCTCTTTCATCTACTTTCCTACCCCCAAGCATTAATTTCTGACAATGTTCAGGCACTGTCCTTCCTTGAATCAAAAGCCTCATTGTTATTCTCCTCAGAAAAACCATGCTTAATCTGTCTTTCCCTTTCCATCCATTGTCCAATCTCAACCTTTAAAGCAGCCTTTTTCCTCAGCTGGGGATTCTCCTCTACCTTGGTAGAGGTGACTCCTCAACCACGTTCGTCCCTGTACCTCTCCTCCTACTCTCATCTTCCCTGTCTACAATCATGATAGAGTCCCTCTTGCCCTCATCTTCACCACTTCACTTTTCACCACCATCAAACATATCCCACCAAACTCATCTTCATTTCCCTTCCCTCCCAGCTTTTTGACGGGATTACACACACTGTGATATTATGACACACTCTTCCATGGCCAGCCATATTACCTACTCTCCTGCCCAGACTCCTGTCCCCACACACTGTTCATCTTACTATTTCCAGGTGATGCGTAATTTATGTGAATTTCCTATAACCTAGTATACTGTAGTTGCTACTTAGTGTGCACTGGAAGATCAATTGCAGCTTAGGGACCACATTCCTGTACACCTTCACTTCATCCAGAAACGTGAGCTCCTATCTGCATGACCTGCACACATTATCACTTGTTTCAATTATCATCCCACTCTGCCTCCTGCATCTCTCTACTTTGTTCCAATGAAGCTCAAGGAGTGGTATTTGAAATTTTTATGAGGTACATTGCATCTCTCTGGTCTAAGTATTGGCTTCAATACCTTTACTTTCTCTTCAGCAGGAGATGCTGGGAATTTGGGTTGAGTGTGCCTGGGGACATGGACCAGTAAGGACAGGGAGGAGTTAGTATTTAGAGTGGAAGGAGAGGAAATGAATTGGGGTTGAGAGGGAGAGGAATGGGAGGGTGCTTGTGGGGGAGGTGGGAGAGGGATGAGTGGTTGCTTGTGGTGGAGGAGAGGGGGGAGGAAGGGGTTGGTGCTTGGGATGGAAGGGAAGAGGAAGGAGAGAGATAGGTTGAGAAGGCTCACCTTCAGAATAGTGCAGAGAACCAACACCTTTGTCATTGATCTGTTTATTCCTTCGGCCAGCCTCTTTTACTTTGCCAGCTCTCCATGTATCCATTTCTACCTGCATTATTTTCCACTCTTAAAACTATTTATACTTTGTATACTTAATTTCATTCACTATGTTTCCTGTTGTCTCATTTGTTTTCTGTTTTCCAGTTAAGCATTGTACTTATCCAGGTGTTTAGGGATGTGTGCGCCGATGCAGTACATGCGCTCCTCAGTCTCCAATGTTCATGACCGTATTGTCATCTTCCAATCTGTGGCTATCATTCCCACAACTCCAGGTTTGAGTCCCTCCAATCAGGTTACTGTCCCTGTTATGGTACTGAAATAGCTCTCAAAATCACAAGTGACATCCTCTGTGACTGTGATAAACTTTCCCTCCTTGTCCTTCTCAACCTATCTGCAGCCTTAGTCACGGTTAACCACACCATCCTCCTCCAATGCTTCTCCTCCATTGTCCAACAGAGTGGGACTGTCCTTGCTTGGTTCCATTTTTTCTTATTCAGTCATGCATGACTGTTTCAGTATGCTGGATGGAGAACCATTATTCAGCATTTCAGAAGTGGTCGAGACTCTGCAAGTTCCTGAATTCCCTCCCGGAGCTTCCCAGCCTCTTCAGGCCCTGCTTAATATTTACTTTGCTCTTAGAGAAAGTCACCTGTCCTAATATCCCCTTTCTTTGGCTTGCTGACAATTTTTGTTGTTACATTTTTCTGAAACACTTTTGGATGTCTATGTTGAAGGTGTGATAAAGGTTATTGTTGTGCATTTTCTTTCTTCTGTTATTCTTTTTTCATTTATTCTTTATTCATCTGTGACTTCTTTGATTTTGATGAAGGGTCCACATTTTAAATATTAATCTCTGTTGTTATCAAAAATCAGTGCTGACCCACTTTTATTTCTAACCACCTCCACTTCTTGTCCAAGGCCCTTGAACGTGTTTGTACTTACCTGTTCAATATGCCCTGTTTGTGTCCAGCGTTATTTCCAAAACTGCCCCAGTTAAAGTCACTGCAACCTGTCTTCAGTTCTCGACATGGTCCATCTCATCTCTGTTTCCTGTGGCCCACCTCAGTATCCAACAGCCGAGCTTCAAACTCCATGTACTCCACTACTAACACCACTCTCTGCAATATTTCCTACCTCCGTTCCAATCTAATTTCCACTGGTGCGGAAACCCCTGCACATATTTGCCACCTTTCGACTCAACCTTACACCCTACAATTGTTGAATGATTGGCCCTTTACTTCTTTGTAACATGCTTGGAATATTTCACTATGTTAAAAGTACTACAGTTTTTGCTTTATGCAGTGAAGACAATGAGCAAGTTTAATGTTTATTAAATGCTGTAATGTAATTTAGAAACTGGAAATATTCATGTCCTTTAAGAAATCCATTTCAAGATTCCAGCACTTCATTCACAATAAGGGGCTGACCCTGTGGTGAGCAGGCTCCAGAGCATTCAACAGGGTCAGCAAACACCAGGAATGGGACAAAATAATTGGCTGAAAACGTTGGGTGAAAGAGGGGCAGGCTCTGAATGCAGAAGAGGATGGAATAGGCATCTTGGAGCTGCGGTGTTTGTACATTTTCACACAAGCGCACAATGGATAACAATAAATAACATCCCAAATCACAAGCAATGCGAGACGCCTACAATACATCCTTCTGCTTGGTTCTTAATAGGCCAGTAATTGCTGGGTAGTCATGCAACTGGAATGACTAAAAAAGTTTCTTGCTGAGGATCTACATTGAACTTAATGGCAATGATGAAATTTCTGGATTTACAACACTATTACAAATCATTTGCACTGCAGCCAGAGTTGGGAATTAATGTTGTAGAGGACCCCAGGATTTATAGTCCTCGCATTACACCCAAACCTGGAAGCCCAAAAAGGACCCATTGAAACTGCGAAGTCTCATTCTACCAGGTTGGGAATCATTCCTAGAGGTGTTTCAATCTCTGATCTGTCATGGCATCAACTTTTAAAGGTCCTTTCATGCACGTTTACACTAGTGTCAGAGGGCAATGATATTCAGGATATAAAGGTGCTTCAACATTCAAATCACCACAAATTCATTTTCAGAAAATGGTTTGGGACACAATGAGTAATTTGAGATATGATATAGTAAGTGTAGCTTTGGATCTATGATTTGCAAAGATATCATCACTGGAAGTTGATTACAATGATTGCCTGCCCGATCATATGGACAAGGCCAGGGTTTCTATAATTTATGGGTCAAAAA
Organism: Cetorhinus maximus; assembly: GCF_964194155.1. Taxonomy (NCBI): domain Eukaryota; kingdom Metazoa; phylum Chordata; class Chondrichthyes; order Lamniformes; family Cetorhinidae; genus Cetorhinus; species Cetorhinus maximus. Next base: position 186,065,716 of record NC_135880.1, read on the forward strand.
TATTTATGCCTTTAACACATTTACACTTTCACTCACTCAAACTTTTCAAGGACCAGTACACTGATAACCAAATACTACTAAACTCAATCTTTTTTCTTACTTTTCCTGGGTCTGTTTCCTCTACCTCTCTCAATCCACTCTTTCCGTCTTTGTTCCTTTTTGTCTTCATCTTTCTTTTGACTGATTCACCTTATCAACTTTGCCATCTTTCTGTATACCTTTCTTTCTTTAGTTAAGGAGCGAGATCATTAGACAAGATATTCACGAGGTCAACAGACTGTCATTGGATCAACATTGCAGTGATTTGTGACACAACGGTGAGAAAAGTCAAATTCACAGCATTTATAAATAAATAGCAAATACTTAAAAATTTACAGCACACAAAGGTCGTCATTTGGTACATCATGTCTGTATTGGTCAAGAGAAAGCTATCTAGCCTAACTTTCTGGCTCTTGGTCCATAGTCCTGTAGGCTACAGCGTTTCAGAATATACTCCATATGGGAGACTTCAATGTCCATCACCAAGACTGATGGTAGCTCCCACTACTGACCGAGCTGGTCAAGTTCTGAAGCATATAGCTGCTAGACTAGGACTGCAGAAGGTGGTGAGGGAACCATCAAATAGGAAAAACATACTTGACCTCATCCTCACGATTCTACCTGTTGCATTTGTATATGCCCATGACAGCAACGGTAGGGGAGACCACTGCACAGTCTTAGAGATGAAGTCCTGTCTTCACACTGAGGGTACCTTCCATCATGTTGTGTGGCACTAGCACTGTGCTAAATGAGCTAGATTCAGAGCTTTATCTGGGCATCCATAAGACACTTTGAGCCATCAGCAGCAGAATTATATTTAACCACACTGTTTCCTTATGCCCTGGCATATCGCTCACATTACCATCAAGGCAGAGGATCAACCCTGGTTCAAATGAGGAGTGTAGGAGGGCATGCCAGGAGCAGCACCAGATATAACTAAAAAAAAGTGCCAAATTGTTGAAGCTGCAACACAGGGCGACATGAATGCCAAAGTGGAAGCAGCATGTGATCTAAGCAATCCTGAAGCCAAAGGATAAGATCAAATCTCTACAGTTTTGCAACATACAGTTGTGAATGATGGGGGACAATTAGACAACCATTTGGAGGAGGAGGCCCCACAAATATCCCCACCCTCAATGATGGAGGAGCCCAGCACATCAATGCAAAAGACAAGACTGAAGCATTTGCAACCATTTTCAGCCAGAAGTGCCGAGTGGATGACCCATCTCAGACTCATCCCGAGGTTCCCAGAATCACAAATGCTAGTTGCCAGACAATTCAATTCATTTCATATTAAATCAAGAAACAGCTGAAGGCAAAGCATCCCAGCTGCGGTACTGAAGATTTGTGCTTCAGAACTAGTCACTCCTGAAGTCAAGCTGTTCCAGTACAGCTACCACACTGGTATATACCTGATCAAATTGAAAATTGCCCAGGTATGTCCTGTCCACAAAAAGTAGGACAAATCCAATCTGACCAATTACTGCCCATGGGATGTGGGCTTCAATGGCTGGGCCAGCATTTATTGCCCATTCCTAGTTTCCCTTGAGAAGGTGGTGATGAGCTGTCTTCTTGAGCCGTTGCAGTCCATGTGGTGTAGGTACACCCACAGTGCTGTTAGGAAGTGTGTTCCAGGATTTTGATGCCGCGACAGTGAAGGAACGATGATATATTTCCCAGTCAGGATGGTGAGTGATTTGGAGGGGAACTTCCAGGTGGTGGTTTTCCCATCTATCTCCTGCCCTTGTCCTTCTAGGTGGTAGTGGGTTTGGAAGGTGCTGTCTAAGCAACTGTGGTGAATTCCTGCAGTGCATCTTGTGGATGGTACACACTGCTGCTACTGTGCATCGGTGCAACAACCTATTCGCTAATATTCATTTTGGGTTCCACCAGGCAACTCATCACCTGGCCTCATTACAGCCTTGGTCCAAACAAGGACAAAAGAATTGAACTCAAGAGGGCAGGTGAGAGTGACTGTCCTTGGTATCAAGGCAGCATTTGACCAGTGTGGCATTAAGGAGCCCTAGCAAAACTGGAGTCAATGGGAGTAAGGGGGAAATCTCTCCACTGGTTAGAGTAATACCCTAAAACAAAGGAAGGTTTTGGTTGTTGTCGGCCAATCATCTCAGCCCCAGGACATCACTGCAGTTGTTCCTCAGGGTAGTGTCAGCTGCTTCATCAATGACTTCTCTCCAACCTAAGATCAGAAATGGGGATGTTCGCTGATGATTGTGCAGTATACCATTTCCGACTCCTCAGATACTTGTTCATATGCAGCAAGACCTGGACAACAGCCAGGCTTGGACTGAAATGGCAAGTGACATCCGTGCAACACCCGAACCTCTGTCACAGAGGGAAAGGGCAGCAGAGGAATGGGAACACCACCAAGTTTCTCTCCAAATCATTCACCATCCTGATTTGGAACAAATCGTCATTCCTCCACTGTCACTGGGTCAAAATCATGGAACTTCCTCCTTAACAGCACCATGAGTGTACCCTCACCTCATGGACTGCAGTGATTCAAGCTTGAGGCTTACCACCACCTTCTCAAGGATAATTAAGCATGGGCAGTAAATGCTGGCTGTACCATCCCAAGAATGAAGATAAAGAAGTGCATATCCAAGTACTTAATTGCCATGATCATTTCTGCCTCTACCACCTTTTGAGGTAGTGAGTTCCAGACCTCCAACATATAGGTAAAAATATTTCTCAACTCCCCTCTAATCCTTCTGCTAATTATTTTAAATCTATGCTCCCTGGTTATTGATTAATCTCTCTGATCAAGGAAATAGGTCCTTTTAACGAGGCCTCTCAATTAAATCTCCCTTTGCCTCATCTATACCAAAGAAAACAGCCCCAGCTTATCCAATCTTCTCTACTTGTGATAGCATCCTTATAAATCTCTTCTGTATTCTTTCTAGTGTGATCACATCTTTTCTGTATTTTACAAAGCAGCTTTCACTGTGCAACACTCTATTTGTGGATAAATTAGCTTCAATGGCAACAAATGGCATCCAAGCAGCAAGAGAACGACAATACAAGCAATGGGTTAATGTCCTTCAGCACTGAACACATACAGCATTTCCCACAGTGATCTGTCTAGACTCTATGCACACTGTTTACAAGTGATTGGTCTACACTCAAAGTCCTTGCCATAGCTCACGCTGGGAAAATGTTCCTTAACGTATTTGCCAACTTGTTTATCTGTACTCCTTGCTAAACAACTTCGAAGAACTCTCAATAAATCCAAACTGCAGCTGAAGCAGAAACTGACTCCACTCCACTGGCACAAGAAACATGCTGTTATGCCACACAAGGGGCTCTGCAACTGGACCACATGACTTTTCTTACTTTACAGCTCTTTATGGGGAGATGGTGGCGTAGTGGTAATGTCACTGAATAATGGCAATCTCCAGAGACCTATTTCTGGTGGCACCAAAACCCACTGAAATCTGCATCACAAAGCTAGTCTCAGTAATGGTGACCATAAAACTATCATCCATTGGCATAAAAATTCATCTGGCTCACTAATGTCCTTCAGAGAAGAAAATCTGCCATCCTTACCTGGCCTGGCCTACATGTGACTCCAGATCCACAGCAATGTGGTTGACTCTTGACTGTCCTCTGAAACAGCCTATCAAGTCACTAAATTCAAGAGCAATGTCCACATCCCAGGAAAGAATAAATTTAAAAAATGTTATTCTGTGTCGATCAATGCTCACGTCAAATTTATAACTAAACACACTTTGGCAACTTATCAGAACATCTTATGCAGTGTGCAAATCTTGTCCAGTCCAGTCCAGGCCCCCAATCCATCCAACAAAGCAACTGTACAGGTCTGTCCCCCACAACTGCTGCAATCTGATGTGAGAAGATACAATGTTAAAGGGGGGACACACATTTCTGGAAGTAGTGTTTATTGATGAGTTTGCGCTCAGTAGCCCTGCAATTTAAAGCTACCGCAGTAATACAACTGAAAAATGTGCATAGTTTGACAGAACAAATAAGGAATGTGCAGGGGAAACGAGCCACAGGTTTCCAGAACCTCAGGAAATGCGACGTGAATTTACAATCACACAGACGCACAATGAAAAATGGAATCATCACCTCCTGGTTTCAGCTGCCTATCACAGTGTTAACCATTTAAATGTAGTTTACAGCAAAAAATCCTGCAGGTTCCATGAGATAAATCAGTACAAATCCCCTTCATCTACGGTGCTCCATTAGGTAGAAATCTACAGCCTCTATATATAGATCTTTGTGACACACAAATAAAACTGATTTAAAATAATTTTAAAAAGGAAACAACTATATCATCATAGTTCTCATCAGGTAATAGATTTTCTTACGATTATACATCATATATATTGTGTATTACATTTCAAGCCCATTTAAAAGAATGGGAATCTTACAATCTACAGTAATAAGTGTTTTACACTCTGAATTGTGTATGTGAAATGGAGACCTCTAATGTTATAGATCAGTAGTTGGAAGATTGGCTGAATGTGCTGTGTTTGGCCCAATTTATCATCTGGTGTTAGATCTGCATCTGCTCCAGATACTTGTAGGTTGGGTTTTCATACCCATGGTTTTGCATCTTGTTCAGGTGGCGCTCCTCTGGGGTCAACATGGGATCAACCTGTAAAACCAACAAATTTCATTTTACAGAATCCAAATCTCACACTCAATTCTGGGGAAAAAAACCAAAAAAGAGTTAACACTGAAATTCTGAAAGACTCTCACATACTGGCACCACCAATTTTAGTGCCTTTGTGAAGTTCGGATCCTAATTAAAGGACTGGTGCCAGATCAACATAGATTGTCAAGATTACAAGCCAACCCACCCAATGAATGAGTTATGGTAGATCAAAGAGAAACACAGAAAGGACATTGAAACCTTTTGATACAAGATCAAAGTGCTTCTTTATTTTTACTTTGTTCCTGGGGAATCAAGGGAGTTTTACACCTAGTGAGAAGCTTGAATTTATCGAATTAATTAGTTTGACCATTATAGCTCCTCACATTTACCTGTCCAACTGAATGGTGCCATAAAATGAATCTGTGACTGAATTTATCACCTTAGATGGTCACAAATAACAATACAATCTAAACTGTATTTGCTGTCTGAAATTAGAGGCAAATAATGTTATGCTATGGATACACATAAGAAGGTGTGAAAATATTTTAAGAACAATTTTGGAGGTGATTTTGGGAGAATTAGAAGATTAAATTAAACTGCAGAGACCTTAAAATACTAAGAGGGCAAAGGAGTCTCATCTTAATGCCTCATCTGAAAATAGTACCTTCGAAAGTGCAGCATTGGAGTGTGAGGATGGAGTGTGGAGGGTGTTGGAGAAATTGATGGGATTGAAGGCCGATAAATCCCCAGGGCCTGATAATCTACATCCCAGAGTACTTAAGTGGCCCTAGAAATAGTGGATGCATTGGTGGTCATCTTCCAAGATTCTATAGTCTCTGGAACAGTTCCTACAGATTGGAGGGTAGCTAATGTAACCCCACTATTTAAAAAGGGAGGTAGAGAGAAAACAGGGAATTATAGACCAGTCAGCCTGACATCGGTAGTGGGGAAAATTCTAGAGACCATTATAAAAGATGTCATAGCTGAGCACTTGGAAAACAGTGGCAAAATCGGACATAGTCAGCATGGATTTACGAAAGGGAAATCATGCTTGACAAATTTACTGGAATTTTTCGAGAATGTAACTAGTAGAGTTGATGAGGCAGCCAATGGATGTGGTTTATTTGGACTTTCAGAAGGCTCTCGACAAAGTCCCACATAAGAGATTAGCGTGTAAAATTAAAGCGCATGGGATTGGGGATAATGTATTGAGACGGATAGAGAACTGGCTGGCAGACAGGAAACAAAGAGTAAAAATAAACAGGTATTTTTCCGAATGGCAAGCAGTGACTAGTGGGGTACCGCAGGGATCAGTGCTGTGACCCCAGCTATTCACAATATATATTAATGATTTAGATGAGAGAACTAAATGTAATATCCCCAAATTTGCAGATGACACAAAGCTGGGTGGGAGGGTCAGCTGTGAGAAGGATGCAGAGATGCTTCAGGCTGATTTGGACAAGCTGAGTGAGTGGGCAAATGCATGGCAGATGCAGTATAATGTGGATAAGTGTGAGGTTATCCACTTTGGTAGCAAAAACAGGAAGGCAGATTATTATCTAAATGGCTACAAATTGAGAGGGGAATGAGCAATGAGACCTGGGTGTCCTTGTACACCAGTCGCTGAAGGTAAGCATGCAGGTGCAGCAGACAGTAAAGAAGGCAAATGGTATGTTGGCCTTCATAGCAAGAGGATTCGAGTGCAGGAGCAGGGATGTCTTGCTGCGATTATACAGGGCCTTGGTGAGACCATACCTGAAATATCGTGTGCAGTTTTGGTCTCCTTATCTGAGGAAGGATGTTCTTGCTATAGAGGGAGTGCAGCGAAGGTGTGCCAGACTGATTCCTGGGATGGCGGGACTGACATATGAGGAGAGATTGAGCCGATTAGGATTATATTTGCTGGGGTTCAGAAGAATGAGGGGGGATCTCATAGAAGCCTATAAAATTCTAACAGGACTAGACAGGGTAGATGCAAGAAGGATGTTCCCGATGGTGGGGGAGTCCAGAACCAGGGGTCACAGTCTGAGGATATAGGGTAGACCATTTAGGACTGCGATGAGGAGAAATTTCTTCACCCAGAGAGTGGTGAGCATGTGGAATTCGCTACCACAGAGAGTAGTTGAGGCCAAAACATTGTAAGGAGTTAGATATAGTTCTTGGGGCGAAAGGGATCAAAGGATATGGGGAGAAAGCGGGAGCAGGATATTGAGTTGGATGATCAGCCATGATCAAAATGAATGGCAGAGCAGGTTCGTAGAGCCAAAAGGCCTACTGCTCCTAGTTTCTATGTGAGCCAAGATTATACCTGCTCAAGATTCTGGAGGAGGAACATTTTTACTCAAAGGAGACAGTGTTACCCACTAAGCCATGGCTAACATCCTATTTCAAGCTATTTGAAAGGCAATTAGTGCAGATCCAAAGTAAAGTAATGCAAAACAAGATGGACTGCCTCCTACCTTTTGAATTTTGAACAATTATAAGATGAAAACCAGAAGGAAGAATGGGGTAATTGGTAACAGAATTGGGCAGCCAGAAATTTGGAGACACAAAAAGATAGTTTCAAGAAATCTTGTCCAACAAGGCGAAGTTCTTGCACCTTGTATGGATGAAAGCGGGGGCTGCAGGGTGGATGAGTGAACTGACCATGGTACAGGTAGCCATTCGAACCGATGGTGGCCTGGGGGCAGGCGGGGAGTTAATAGCAGTGTTGTGATTGTAGGGGACAGTATAGTTGGGGGGGGGGGGGGGGGGGGGGTGGAGAACACAGATCTTTGCAGCTGAGAGCACAAGTCCAGAAGACTGTGTTGCATGCCCAGTGCCAGAGCCTGGGACATCTGTTCTGGGCTGCAGGGAAACTTGCAAGGGAGGATGAAGTTGTTGTGGTCCACATAGTCCTACCGATGTCATTGGTACCTAAGAAAAAGGTTCTGCTTAGAGTATGAGCAGCTAGGGGCTAAATTAAAAAGCAGAACCTCTACCTTTGAGCCACGAGCAAATTGGAGTAGGGTAAATAAGATAGAATGTTAAATGCGTGACTCAAAGATGGGTTTGGGAGAAATGGTTTTGATTCATTGGGGAATGGCAGCAGTATTGGGGAAAGTGGGAACTGTACCATTGGGATTTTCTTCAGCTGAACTGCGCTAGGACCAATGTTCTGGCAAGTCATATAACTAGCCAGTAGAGAGAGCTTCAAACTAAATTGTGGAGGTGAGGGAAGATGTGATAAATTAGCGAGAGAAGGCAAGGCAAGAGAGAAAGGTAGCAATAAGGGAATTAATAATCTGAGTGCAGCAGGAAGGGACAAAGCATACAAATAGGCTAAAGGTTGCGGAAAAGATTTTTTAAAAATCAGAATTAAAGGCACTCTATCTAAATATGCACAGTATTCGCAACAAGGTAGATGAACTGATGGCACAAATAGAACTAAACAGATATGATCTAATTGCCATTATGGAAACATGCCTGCAGGGTGACCAAGGCTGGGAACTGAATGTTCAAGGGTATTTGACATTTAGGAAGGATGGCCAAAAAGGAAAAGGAGGTGGGGTAGTGATGTTAATAAAGGATTATATCGGCATGTTAGTGAGAGAGGATCTTAGGTCGGAAGATCAAGATGAAGAATCAATTTAGGTGGAGCTAAGAAACAGAAAATATTTGTAAATGTTGTTTACAGGCCACCAAAAAGTAGTGGTAACATAGGGCATGGTATAAATCAGAAATTAGAGGCACATGTAACAAAGGTAATACAGAAATCATGGGGAACATCAATCTACATACCCACAAACTGAGCAAACCTATTTAGTACTAATTCTGTGGAGGATGAATTCCTGGAATGTATATGAGATGGTTTTCTTGAAAGTATGTTGAGGAACCAAATAGGGAATGGGCTATTTTAGATCTAGTGCTGTGCAATGAGGAAGAGTTAGTGAATAATCTCGAAAAGGCGTACAGGGTACAGTGTACAGTGATTATAATACAAATAATTTTATATTAAATTTAAAAGTGATGTAGTTCAATCTGGAACTAAGTTCTTAAGTCTAAACAAAGCAAACTATGAAGGTATGAGGGGCAAGTTGGTTGTGGTCGATTGGGAAAGTATATTAAAAGATATAATGCTAGGCAGGCAATGGCTAGAAGTTAAAGAATTAATACATGGTTTACAACAAATTTACATTCCTTTGAGGCACAAAAAACCAGGAGGAAAGGTGATCCAACCATGGCTAACAAGAGATGTTAAATATTGTATTAGATCAAAGGAAGAGTCTCAAAGTTGCCAAACAAAGTAGTAAACCTGAGGATTGGGAGCAGTTTAGAATTCAACAAAGGAGGACCAAGAAACGATAAAGGGAAAATAGAATATTAAAGTAAACTAGCAGGAAACTTAAAAACAGACCGTAAAGGCATCGATAGGTATGTAAAAAGGAAAGAACATACAAACCTATGAATTAGAAACAGAAGTAGCCCAAGATTAGCAAAGACAAATGTGGGCCCAATACAGGCAGAGACAGGAGAATTTATAATGAGGAATAAGGAAATGGCAGAGAAACTAAACAAACACTTGGTGTCAGTCTTCATGGAGGAAGATACAAAAAGCTACCCAGGAACACTAGAGAACCGAGGGACTAACAAGAATGAGGACCCAAAAAAAATTAGTATTAGTAAAAAAGTGGTACTGGAGAGGTTAATGGGACTGAAAGCAGATAAATTCCCTGGACATGATGATCTACTTCCCAGAGTGTTGAAAGAGGTGGCTGTAGAGATAGTGGATGCATTGGTGGTCATCATCTAAAATACTATAGGACCCGCAGATTGGAAGATAGCAAATGTAACCCCCACTATTCAGGAAAGGAGGGAGAGAAAACACAGGGAGCTACAGACCCGTTAGCTTGACATCAGTAAGGAAAATGCTAGAATCTGTTACAAAGATGTGATAACTGGACATAAAAAATAATAGGACTGGGTAGAGTCAACATGGGTTTATGAAAGGGAAGTCATGTTTGACAAACTTGTTAGTGTTTTTTGAGGATGTAACTAGCAAAATAGATAAGGGGGGTGTAATGGATGTGGTGTACTTAGATTTTCAGGAGACTTTTTATAAGGTCTGACACAAGAGGTTAATAAGCAAAACTAGAGCACATGGGTTTGGGAGTAACATACTGACATGGATTGAAAATTGGTTAACGGACAGAAAACAGAGTAGGAATAAATGGGTCGATCTCAGGTTGACAAACTGTGACTAGTGGGGGTACCATAAAGCGCTTAAGCTCTAGCTATTTACAATATATATTGATGATTTGGATTTTGGGACTAAAAATAATATTTATAGGTTTTCTGATGACACAAAACTGGGTGGGAATGAGAGTTGTGAGGAGGATGCAAAGAGGCTTCGAGGGAATTTAGTTCGGCTAAGTGATTTGGCAAGATCATGGCAGATGGAATATAATGTGGAAAAATGTGAAGCTTGGTAGGAAAAACAGAAATGCAGAATATTTCTTAAATGGTGAGAGATTGGAAAGTGTTGATGTCCAAAGGGACCTGGGTGTCCTTGTTCATGAGTCACTGAAAGCTAACATGCAGGTACAGCAAGCAATTAAGAAGGTAAATGGAATGTTGGTCTTCATTGCAAGAGAATTGGAGTACAGGAATAAAGAAGTCTTGCTGCAATTGTACAGAACCTTGGTAAGACTGTATCTGGAGTACTGTGTACAGTTTTGGTCTCCTTATCTAAGGAAGGATATACTTATTATACAGGGAGTGCAATGAAGGTTCACCTCCTGATCCCTGGGATGGCAGGGTTGTCCTATGAGGAGAGATTAAGGAGACTAGCCTGTATTGTCTAGAGTTTTGAAGGATGAGGGGTGATCTCATTGAAACATGCAAAATACAGGGCTCAAAAGGGTAGATGCAGGAAGAAGTGGGGAGCAGGGGTCCAGAGCCTCAGAATAAGAGGTAGGCCATTTAGAGCTGACATGAGGAGGAATTTCTTCACTCAGAGGGTGGTGAATCTTTAGAATTCTCTACAGCAGAGGACTGTGGAAGCTCAGTCATTGAATATATTCAAGACAGAGATTGATAGGTGTCTAGATATTAAAGATAGCAAGAGATATGGGGATAGTGCTCGGAAATAACGCTGAGGTAGAAAGCAAGTTAAAAAGCAGTATGAGTGTGGGTGGCAAGGTGATCAAAGAACTCTGTTAAAAAGCAAACATCCTCATGGAATGTTAGAAATACCTACAGAAAAATTTGCAGATTTTCACAGGATGAGTCTTTAGGGTGGAAGCAGTATCAAGATATGAATGACAAATTCAAGGAACAAAACCAGGAAGTTCTGAATCAGAGAATATGTAAAACAGAGGTCAAGTGAAATTATACTGCGCAGAGGGGAAGCCATTCAACCCATTGTTCCTATGCCAGTTCTCTGAAAAAATTATCCAATTCCTTCCACGCCAATGTTCTTTTTCCCATAGCCTTGCAAATTTCTCCTTTTCAAGCGTACATCCAATTGCCTTTAAAAGTTCAACTCACAACAATTCACTACTTCAAAAAATTCTCTGTTTCTTTTGTTAATAACCCTAAATTTGAGTTCTCTGGTTATGGATACCCTGGCTAGTGGGAACAGTTTCTCGCCATGTACTCATTAAAACCAGTCAATTTTGGACACCTCTATTTTTCTCCTGTAACTTCCCTGCCATAAGGCGAATAAACCCAAATTCCCCAATTTCTCCATGAACTGATGTCCCTCATTCCCCAGTGGGTGCCAGTGTGGGCAGATGTTCCATTCCCCAGTGGGTGCCAGTGTGGGCAGATGTTCCATTCCCCAGTGGGTGCCAGTGTGGGCAGGTGTTCCATTCCCCAGTGGATGCCACTGTGGGCAGGTGTTCCATTCCCCAGTGGATGCCAGTGTGGAGGATGTTCCACTATACTTCATTTCAATGAATGCAAAACTCCAAAATTAAACTTTATATAACATCGAAAGATGCAAACATGTTATATTAATTCTTAGCATTTTCAGCGCGAGTGTCAGGAGGAAGCACAGATCCAGTGAATCTCAAAACTCCTTTCATGCAGTATAGAGCTTGGAGCCCTAAAACACTAAGCCCCATTTCCAACCTGTGCTTCTTTCGGCTGGCAAGTGAAGGTGAAAGGCTGAATCTCCCCCAATTTGCAGAGAGCTGTACCAGCAAATGGATGTGAACTTTTTGCACTAACACATCTTGGTCAGTGAAAAATCCAGCTACCATCCATGTAATTTCTCAGGCTTGTGTAGCATCTGCAAAGAGCATTATAAGCAATGTAACACTAGGGTGACAAATCTGTCATTGATTATGGCAGCCAACTGAAGGGTCAAATTGAGAGTGGCACACAAGATCAAAATTTTTTTTCCCCCACAGCCTTTTTGTAACAGTACCGTAAAGAGATAGCCTAACACTGAAGGCTTATCCATCATGCTCACCTCTACAATTCCATGGCTGATGGTACCATATTGCCTCTTGCGTAGCATCACCAAGCTGATGACAATTACTGTGGCTACAGCAACTGCAATCACCAGCATTCCAATAAGAGCACTGCTACTTAGGCTGAAGCCGTCTTGCAAATTCCCATCTGTGTCCTGGAGAAACATGAACATTTAGTACAGCAGTCTATCATGGAAAGAGTCTCCCCAAAACTCTACTGAACGTTTGTTAAAATAGGAGTAGCACTTTTAGCCATATGCAGAGGAGAAATAAATTAATGTACGCTTTTTAAAATAATTAAAAGTGCTAGTGGAAGCAAACCCGGTTAAAATTCTCAAGAATGGCCAACTGGATTGATCAGAATCAGTACTTTGCCCCCAGTATCTTATCCAATGTTACAATTCCTTTTCAACAGAAGTATTCACTGTTTTATTAGTGATATCATTACTTCTGAAAGCAAAAGATGTTCCCAAATGTACATCAGTAGGACTCAATGAGAAAAATATGGGCAATTGAAGAATCAAATTGAAAACTAGATGCCATAATCTGAATCAGATCTCACACTCAACCTTCCCACCAGGAAGCATCGTACATACCATGTCATCGTCTCCACCACTGACTCGTTCTGCATTGAAAATCATTTCTTTCACGTCAAAGCTCTCGTCAATCACCTGAGAAGGGAAAAAAGAACAACTAGTAGAGTTAACATTTGCAATTACCATAAAGTTGCTCCTCCTGAGTTGTCAAGTTAACATTAGGAACTATAGAAACAGGAGAAGGCCGTTCAGCCTCTTGAGCCTGTTCTGCCATTTAATTAAATCATTGCTAATCTGTAACTGAACTCCATTGACCCTCTTTCTGAACCATTGTTCTGGGTCCATTTCTCTGATCATCTTGAACAACTCAATTAGATCACCAGATCTTCTTTACTCAAGGATATAAGAACATAATAAATAGAAACAAGAATAGACCATACAGCCCCTCAAGCCTGCTCCACTATTCAATGTGATCATGATTGATCCTCAGCCTCAACTCCACTTTCTGCCCGCTCCCCATTTCCCTCGATTCCCCGAGACACCAAAAAAATGTGTATCTCAGCATTAAATATGTTCAACCATGGAGCATCCACATCCCTGAGTAGAGAATTCCAAAGATTCACAAACCTTAGGTGAAGGAATTTCTAATCTCAGTCCTAATTGATAGGCCCCTTATCCTGAGACTGTGCCCCCAAGAGTCCTCAGTTAGGAGAAACAACCTCTCATTGTCTACCCTATCAAGTCACTTAAGAGTTTTGTATGTTTCAATGAGAACACCTCCAGCTGGTAAGAACCAATTTACTCAGCCTCTCATCACAGAACAACCCTCTCATCCCAGGGACCAATCCAGTGAACCTTTGCTGTACCACCACCAATGAGTTTCTCCTTCCTGAAATGAACTGCACAGTATTCCAGGTGTGGTCGCGTCAAAGTTCTGTACAATATAGCAAAACTTTCATATTCTTATACTCCAATTCTTCCTTGCAATAAATGTCAACAAGCCATTTGCCTTCCTAATTGCTTGCTGTGTCTGCATGTTGACTTTGTGTTCATTGTACAAGTACACCCAAGTCTCTTCTGAACATCAACATTTACAAGTTTCATGCCTTTTAAAAATATTCTGCTTTTCTATTCTTATTACTGAAGTGAATGACCTCACACTTCCCCACATTATACTCCATATGCCACCTTGGTACCCACTCACTTAACCTGTCTACATCTCCTTGCAGCCTCTTTGCATTCTCCTCACAGCTTACATTCCCAACTAGCGTCACCAAATTTAGATATGTTAATGCATATTGTAAATAGCAGAGGCCCCAGCACTGATGCTTGCGATACTCCACCAGTCATAGCTTGCCAATTTCAAAATGACCCATTTATCCCTTTGCTTCTTGTCTGTTAACCAATCCTCTATTCATGTTAATATATTAACCCCATGAGTCCTTAGCTCACATATTAACCTTTTGTGTGGCACCTAATTGAATGCTGTTTGGAAATTTAAGTATATTAAATGTACTGGTTCCCTTTTGTGCATCATACTACTTATATCCTCAAAAAACTCCCGACAAATTTTTCAAACACAATTTCTCTTTTGTAAAACCATGTTAACTTTGTCTGATCATACTATGATTTTCTAAGTACATTGTTAGGGCTACTTAAATAATATATTCCAGCATTTTCCTGATGACTGATGTCAGGCTAATGAGCCTGTATTTCCGTTTTCTCTCTCACTGTTTTCTTCGGTAACTTCTAATTGAGTCAATTGAGGGAATTTTGGAAAAACATAACCAGCACATCCACTATCTTTGTAGCAATCTCTTTTAGGACCCTAGGATGTAGGCCATCAGGTCCTAGGGGCTTGCTGGATTTCAGTCCCTTAAGTTTCTCCATTATTTTTTTCTCTGCTGAAATTAATTATCTTCAGTTCCTTACTCTTTTTATCATCTAGGTTAACTCTATTTCTGGTTTATAATTTGTCTCTTCCCCCATGAATGCAGACAAAAAATATTTGATCAACATTTCTGCCTTTTCCTCATTCCCCATTATAATTTTCCTGCCTGTTTCTGAGGGACCAACATTTACTTTAGCCAATACGATCCTATTTATATACTTGCAAAAGCTCTTACAATCCGTTTTAATATTCCTTGCAAGTTAGCTCTCATTCTACTTTTTCCCCTGTTTATCAGCTGTTGGTGGCCCTTTGCTGGTTTCTAAAACACATCCAAATCACCACCTTTACTAATAATTGCTACGTTATAAGCTTCCTCTTTTAATTTTAATAACCTAATGCTACACAACTTCCTTTGCAAGAAATAGATGGATCTTCCTAGCTGTGATCTTGTTTTGATGGATTATAATTTTTGAACAAGGAAACACAAATCTTAGACTATGCATCCTGTCCTCTCAGGTTAATTTCTGCAGCTCCTGAGAGGGGGTGGGCGGAGCTCAGGATGGCGGGGCGGGTGAGGGGGCTTGGCGGGTGAGGGGGAGGAAAGAGAGAGGGGGAGAAAGAGAGAAGGAGGGAGAAGAGAAAGGGGGGAGAGAGAGGGGGGGGAAAAAGACGGGAGGAAAGATAGAATCGTTTCGATTCTAAAGAGCATCGGAATTTCCACCTGGATACAAGGCTGTGATTCACATTGGACTTTGGAGATGGACTTTGAGAAGGGTTGTCCATAGGAAGCCATGTGTAGGATCAGGTTACAAGCTTTCCTAAAAGATATCCCTGAAACTCTCAGACAAGTTAGTCTGCCAGGGTCCCAGAGAGTGAGAGAGAGTAGCCAGAGGCTGCTCGCCTCTGTGGATCATTATGCAGGAAGGTGTCTACAAAAATAGTCTTTTGTCAATCAATAGTGCTTTTAGGCTGTTACAGTAAAATCTTAAAACATGAAATATTTTTGTGTCATCCTTTCAGCTATCAACTGGAAGTCTGAATTTCTTTTCTTTGAAGTTATCGGTCTCTACGAGGATAGTAACAATCCACTGACCTTCTCCAAATCCAATCAATTGCAGCAGGTATATTCCAATCACTATTAGTTGTCAGGATCGAACCAATTTAAAATAAACATGTTAATACTCACAGACACACAGCACACAGAAGATCATAGCGCAAGGAAGATCAATATTTGCACCTGAACTATATCCATTGAAACATACAAATAACTCTACTTCGCTATGAGCAAACCCAAGATCTCTCAGATCAGATGAGAATATTTTAATAAAGGTGCTCCATACCACATTCCCATTGTTCTCATTGCTGCCGATTGCATTCTTGTCAGGCACCAGTCCTTCAGGATCAATCATCCCAGAACCTGTTCACAATACAGTTACTCTTATGATATGTACGCAGGATGACTAACGTCATTAACTGTGTGAAAAATCAAGCAGCATTGGAAGTACAAAAATGGCAAACAAAGCTGTGAAACAGATTAAAATTGACTGCAGCATATTTCTAAATTAAAGCTCGAGACACAAGGAGTCTGATGTAATCCTCATCTCAGTTGCTGTCTGTCACCTTTGGAGTTACCAAAAGTCCTGGCATATTGTGAAAAATGTATTTTTAATCTTGTGGTGCATGCTGAAGTCTCTTAAGATACTGAGAAATCTACACAGGTAGCACGTTGTCCCCGAAAGAAACAAACCATTGTTACCTATGTCCAGAGACAAGTTGTCAATGCCAAAGCCTAGGCCTCATACCTGTGCTGAAACTTAATCAAATAAAATGGTGCAGTTTATGAAGCTTCTGCCACTTAGTACTTGAACACCTTCCCCATGGGATCACCAGATTACAAGGTCACCTGGAGCGAAGTGAGAAGAATCTCGGCCCTCTTGGTACCATTACTGAACCTGGCTGACTATTCCTGCAGTGTTTAGAGTTCTGCATCCTTCCCGCTCTGTTATCAGTGAGCCCACCTGGTTCTAAAATTCCAGCACTTGGAATGTCATCTTATGCCTACTTGAAAAGAAAGAGACCCATCTACAATTTAGAATTAATTAACTATTGCACTGGTTGCAACATTACAACTTGACAAAAACACATACATATACTTGTAGTTATTATAGCCTGGGGCCCACAGGGCATGGATCAGAACTATCAGCCTCCTCCTCAAGCACCGACTTAGCCTTCAAGTCACAGAGCTATGAGAAATGACTGCGTGTTAACCAATTCAATATCGGCATTGACATTCCAAGAGGATTAGTGAAGTGTGAAATCTGGAGATCAGGATGAGGGACAGGAGAATTAGGACAGAGCGCATTACAGCTTTGGAACAGCTGTCAGCTGCCTGAGCCTAATGTTTGGGCTAATACTGCATTTCTCCTGTAAACAGTCAGCAACTGAGCTCACCTAGAAAGAATGCAGGCTTTTAATCTGAAAGCAAGAATATTACAAGCCTTTGGACTTGAGAAATCAACTAAGCAGAGTGGCCAGTTTCATCAATTCACAGCTCATTAACTGGGGAAGCTAGCAACTTTCCACATTTCAGAAAAACACAAACATTCCAAATATACTTCAGACAAGTAGCAACAACTAAATAGCGTAAACTAGGATGGCATGCAGGTCAGTGAAGTCTAGCAGTGGAACAAAATTATTGATTTCAGCAACAACAAACACATATGCAACTGATTGAGGTTGGAGAGGGATAGCAATCAGGGCAAATGGAGGAAGAGGCTGACGAGGAAGAATGGTTGCGAGAAGTGACACCTGGGACAGTATTAAACCAACCTTTCTTAGTTGCTGGCCATGAGTCCGGCACTGTGCCTGGCAGCGAAGAAGTTAAGAGAAATCAAATAATGAAAAGACCAAGAAATAAAATATGGGACAGACTTGAGTTCCCCATTTACATTTGTAAATATGTGTCACTCTGAAACAAGTCCAAATATGTGATGTATTTGAGTCCCACCTACGTTGAACACAGCTGGTATCAGGTGTGATACCTGGCTTTATTAGTGTGAACTGTGGCTTTTTAGCTATTCAGAGTTATGAGTAGCTGAGTCACAGAAACCAAGAAGGTGCCAGGTTTAACTTCTGGTCAGTGCTGATTACAGCAACGCTGTGCTTAAGGTCAACAATTGGAAGGGGAAATAAATTGGGATAGCTACTCCCAATCATGTGCTGAATTGGACCATATTTTTCTTGAATTCAAGAAGCACAAACCTTAAAATTTTGGTCCTTATTAAGAAGTTCTTTAATTATACAAATCACAAGAAAAAGCCAAAGTCATGGAGAAACACACTATATTCTGAATTTGGGGGAATGCATGTTTGTGAAAAGAGACTAGAAAGAAATTAGTTGTTACATCTAACCCTGGCCGTGTTGTTTCCAACTTGCATTCAGAGCCTGAAATGGAAATATGCTCCAGCTGCAAGCACCAAAAACCCCAAACATTCAGTGAACAAAATATTACAAAAAAAAAATTCCACAAATATGGAAAAGGTTCCTTTCGCAGAAATATATTTTTCTTAAAATTTAGCAGTCAAGAGTGAGAAGCATTCATGTCTTAGTGTCCCCACTGGTCCTCTAGAAGTGAAGCACTAAGGAACATTTGGGTATATGGGTCAAATATAAAATCTGACCAGCACTTTGATTTAAGACCAAGCTTTTTATAACAACAGTGTGGCATTTCCATTTTTACTGCAAGATATTCTCTCACCCAATAGAAGCTGGGTTAAAACTAGCCAAACTCATTTCAATTTGGATCTTAGAGGCTCACTGAGAATTTTGTCCCATCAACAGACCTGGATTTAGTGTGCCACAACATTATTTCATAAAATTTATCAATTCCCTCTTGTTCAAAATGGGTTTGCATCTGCAGATTAAAAAACAATCTTCCTTTATACGCACAACTAAAGAATGACAGCTGACAATAGCAATAAGATGATGTCATGGACAATGCAACTTCACAACTTACCTATCGCAAAGGGTATGGAAAATTATAGATTAATTTCAGCCCATTTGTTAATTTATACCTATACTGACATGTGGACAACCGCACTGAGAATCGATGACAGCCTGTGATGACACCTACCTGTCTTAGATGAATCTGTTGAAGCTGACAAATTGTGCCAAGGTTCAGACACACCAAGCTAGAGTACCAGCCACAGAATCCCAGAAAGAGAGCCAGCCAGTCAACAGCAAGTTAGGGGTTTCCTGCTTTTTATGAAATATGCTTTCTTCTTAAGAAGCTGCACCAACAGAAACCACAGACCCAAAGACAATTTGAAAATTGAACCCAATGCTGAACCATTCTTGGAAAATTGTTTTTCTGAATGGCCAGTGCTAACACTCTTTACTGGCAGATTTTAAGGGCTACATTATAGTCAGACTCTGCAATTTGCAGTTTGGAAATGGCTCCTGTAATTCTGACACAAAACAATAATGATTGGGGTGATGGCATTGGCTGGGGAAGTCCCTAAGATTAAGAAATACATCAAGGAAAACAACAGGAATTTCATCTAAAAATATATATATATTATACAGACATAAACCCTCTTATTTGCCTTTAAGTTCCTTACCACGTTATGTACAATATAAGAATTTAGGAAGGAATTAGTCTGATTTTTAAATTCAATCTAAACATGGTAATTTGAAAATTGATTGCAATATTGGCACAACCACTGCAGGAGAAGGGGGTGAAAAGGGTCACATGCTGACCAGCCAAATTTATTTCTGTACATATATCTCCCGTTCACAGATTCTGGGATAGCCCATTCTTCTCCCCCCCCCTCTCTCTCACTATCACCACAGTATCATGGGAATCCTGATCTAACTATGGAGTGAGTTGCTGGGGATGTACATCTACACAGATGGGATGGCTTACCTCACCCTTGAGAGTTTTTGACCTTACCTTGAAAAATTTCCATCTTGCAATGAGAAATTTCTTTATTTATGGTTTATCCTGAACAATCAATCTTTTAATTATCATTTCAATGAATAACCCAACTAATTTTACATCCTTTGTTCCAAGCATCACATACCTTGTACATCAGTGATAGCAGGCATGGTCTTAACCTGAATAGGCCGGAATGGTTTGCCATCAATGAATGGCGCCTCTACAGAATCAAAAGCAGTTTGGCTTTCAGAGCTGGAAGCAAGTTGATCCATACCAAAGTGTTGCTCCTGGAGTAGCTCATCTAGGGAGAGTGCATTTCACATTGTCACATTTTGCTGGGATAAAATCAATGAAACAAATCACAGAACAAAATCGATCTACACAAACCCACTGATAAATTACACATAGGCGGCAAACAGCCAGGGTAATCATTCAATCGGATGGCTGTCAAATTTCAGCACGCTTTTCTCTAGCTGTCCATTTACTTATTTATACGAGCATATGAATTAGGAGCAGGAGTAAGCCATTCTGCCCCTAGAGTCTTTCCGCCATTTGATAAGATCATGCTGATCTGATTGTGGTCTCAACTCTATTTTCCTATTCACCCCCTTAACCTTTTGGCTCCCTTGTTAATCAATCTATCTAACTCAACCATAAAAATATTCAATGACCCTGCCTCTGATGCTCTGTGGAAGGGAATTCCACAGATTAACGACACTCAGAAAAAAATTCTCCTTAGTTCTATCTTAAATGGGACACCCCTCACTTTGAAACTGTGTCCCCTTGTTTTGATATCCCCTATAGTGTCTAAGTTGTCTTTTCCATCCATACATCTTCCCTAAGCAGCAATTGCTCACTTGCAGCTCTCTGCCCTGGAATTCAGTGGTTGTATGGTGACTGAGCTGGATCAGTTATTCATCTGTTCAATTCCCTTTGCTTATTGTGAGCAAGCACTTCTGAATTCATCTGAGACTAGGAGCTCAATACATGGGAAAAGGTTACACATTAGAAAACACTAAATTCTGTGACATCCCACAATATTCCAAAAGGTAGCAGAAATTTAATAAGCAATATAGAAGGTTGAGGAAACAAAGGTCAGAAAATAGACAACAAAAGGATTAGTGGCACAGATTTCAATGCAAGGAATCAAGTGAATAAGGCAGATAAACTGAGGGCACAGATGGACACTTGAAAGTATGAAATCATAACTATTACTTTGGACTGGCTTAAAGAAAGAAGGAATGGTAGCTCAACATTCCTGGGTTACAGGTTAGGATGGAAAGGGGGATAATAAAGTGGGGGGTGGGGGTCACAATATTTACATTTTTAGCCAGTATGTAGCAAGCCTACCAAGAGAAGGAGCAGTTTTAGACTGAGTTTTATCTCAGCAGAATCTGAGCAGATGGAAGGGACATCAATGGGAGAACATTTTAGTGGGAGTGACCATAATTCCACTAGATTTAGAGCAGTTATAAGATAGATCAAGCTCAGGTCAGCTTTAAATTGGGGAAAGGCCAATTTTACTAAGCTGTAATGTGATTTGTCAAAAGTAGACTGGAAACAGCTATTTGAAAGTAAACCAGTGTCTGAGCAGTGAGAGACAGTCAAGAAGGAGATAACAAGGAGTTAAGACTTCAGTGTTGCAGAAAGCCAGGAGTATAGAAATATAGGGGTGAATAGGAAAGTAAAGAGAGGGCATGAAAAAAAGGACACTGGTAAGTAAAATCAAGAAAAACCCATAAAGAGCAAAAGGATAACTAAGGAAAAAAAAATAGGCAATTCGAGACAAAAAAATAGCTTTTGTGTGGAGGCGCAAGATGTGGGCATGGTTCTTAATGAATACTTTGCACCTGTTTTCACAAGAGAGAAGCGAAGCAGACATTGTAGTTAAGGGGGAGGAGTGTGAAACACTGGATGGGATAAACATAATGAGAAATGAAATATTAAGGTGTTTATCATTTTTGAGAGTGGATAAATCACCAAGGCCAGGTGAAATGTATCCCAGGGTGCTCTGGATACAGGTGTGGTGCCAGAAGGCTGGAGGACAACTAATGCTGTACTGTTCTTTAAATAGAGAAGAATTTATAGTCTGAGTAATTACAGGCTGTCAGCCTAAGCTCAGTGGTGGAAAAATTATTTGAAACAATTCTGAGAAACATTATAAATCATCATTTCAAGAGGCACAGTCAGCATCAATTTGTTAAGGTAAGGTCGTGTCTGACTAACTTGATTGAATATTTTGAGGAGCTAGCAAATAAGGTTGATCAGGCTAGTGTATTTGATGCAGTCTATGTAGAGTTTAGCAGCAAGGTGAAGACAAAACACCAGGACTACTTGCTTTGACAAAGTCCCACAGGTGGCACACTGATCAGGAAATTAAAAGCTTATGGAAACCAAGGGAATGAGCAACTTGGATCCAAAAGTGGTTCAGTAGCAGGAAGACAAGGGTATTGGTCAACAGGTGTTTTTGTGACTAGAAAACTGTTTCCAGAGGGGCTCAGAACTAGGTTTCTTGATTTTCCCGGTATATATCAATAATTTAGGCTTAAATAAAAAAGGGGTATAATATAAATTAGGAAGCTTGCAGATGATATGAAAATTGGTCATGTGGTTGACAGTAAGGAAATAAAGCTGTAGACTGCAGGAAGGTATAGATAGTCAGATGGGCAGAAAAGTGGCAAATGGAATTTAACCAAGAGAAGTATGAGGTAATGCATTTGAGAAGAACAAACAAGGCAAGGGAATACACAATAAATGGTAGGATTCTGAGATGTGTACAGAAACAGATGGATCTTGGAGTGCATGCCTACAGATTCCTGAAACTAACAGGACAGGAAGATGACGTGGTCAAGGAGGTTTCTGGGATAGTTTCCTTTATTGGTCAAGAGTATAAGAAAAGGGCGGTTATGCTAAAATGTGAGTTGAAGAGCTGTCCCACACCAGTCAAGCAACAAACTCATACTCATTAAATCATACCTTACAGCCAATACCCCAGGCACAACCATCACCATCTTGGGTATGTCTGTCCTATCGGCAGGACAGAGCCACCAGAAGTGGCTGCACAGTGGCAGAGAGTCAGGAGAGAGTTGCCCAGGGAGTCCTCAACATTGACTCTGGATCGCATAAAGTCTCATGGGATCAAGCCAAACAAGGGCAATGTAATTACCTACCCTCCCTCAGCTAATAATCAGTGCTCTCCATGTGGAGCATGGAAGAAGCACTGAGGGAGGAAAAGGCACAGAATGTACTCTAGTTGGGGCATTTCAATGCCCATCATCCAGAGTGGCTAGGTAGCACCACTACTGACCGAGCTGGCTGAGTTCTGAAGAACATATCTTGAGACTGGGCTTGCAGCAGGTGGTGAGAGAGCTACAAGAGCAAAAACCCTATTAGACCTTGTCCTCACCAATCTACTTGCTTCAAATGCAACTGACCATGACAGTATTGGCAGGAGTGACCATTGCATTGTCCTTGTGGAAACCAAGTCCCGTCTTCACATCGAGGATATGGTCCATCATGTTGTGTGACACGCTCACCATGCGACATGGGATAGGTTCAGAATAGATCTAGCAACTCAAAACTGGCCATCCATGAGGCACTATGGACTATCAGCAGCAGCAGAATTTCATTCAAACACAAGCTGTAACCTCATGGCCTAGTATATCTCCCACCCTACCATTACCATCAAGCCAAGCGATCTACCCTGGTTCAATGAGGAGTGCAGGAAAGCATGCCAGGAGAAGCACGAGGCATACCTAAAAATGAGGTCAACTTGAAGGTACTACACAGGACTACTTTCATAACAAACAGCAGAAGCTGCATTCGATAGGCAGAGCCAAGTGATCCCAAAACTAAAGCACTGCAATCCTGCCACATCTGGCCGTGAATGGTGGTGAACAATTAAACAACTAACTGGAGGAAGACGCTCAACAAATATCACCACTATTTTAAAATTTATTCGTTCATGGTATGCAGGTGTTGTTGGCTAGGCCAGCATTTGTTGCCCATCCCTAATTGCCCTTCAGGTGGTGGTGGTGGTGAGCCACCTTCATAAACCACTGCAGTCCATATGTTGTAGGAACACCCACAGTGCTGTTAGGGAGTTCCAGGATTTTAACCTAGCAACAGTGCAGGAACAGCAATATAGTTCCTCAGGATGGTGCATGACTTGGAGGGGAACTTGCAGGTGGCGTTCCCATGCATCTGCTACCCTTGCCTTTCTAGGTGGTGGAAATTGCGGATTTCGAAGGTGCTGTTTTAAAGGAGCTTTGATGAGATGCTGCAGTGCATCTTGTAGATGGTACATGCTGCTGCCACTGTGCGTCACTGGTAGAGGGAGTTAAAGTTTAAGGTGGTGGATGGGATGCCAGTCAAGTGGGTTGCTTTGTCCTGGATGGTGTCATGCTTCCTGAGTGTTGATGGAGCTCCACTCATCCAGGCAAGTGGAGAGTATTCCATCACACTCCTGACTTGTGCCTTGCAGACGGTGGGCAGGCTTTGCGGTGTCAGGAGGTGAGTTAGTCTCCACAGAATTCCCAGCCTCTGACCTGCCCTTGCAGCCACAGAATTTATATGGCTAGTCCAGTTCAGCTTCTGGCCAATAGTAACCCCTAGGATGTTGGTAGTGGAGGGGGGGGGGTTGGATTCAGCGATGGTAATGCCATTGAATATCAAGGGGAGATGTTGGATTCGGACTTGCTGAGATGGTCATTGCCTGGCACAAATGTTACTTGCCACTTCTCAGCCCATGTGCTTTAATTATACACACTAACCTCTTATGTGGGACTTCATCAAAAGCTTTTTGAAAATCCAAACACACCATATCCACTGGTTCTTTATTATCTATTCTACTAGTTATGTCCTCAAAAAAACTCCACGCTGTCAAACATGATTTCCCTTTCATAGATCCATGATGATTTTGTCCAATCCCATTTAAGGGAGGATGTAAATGCGTTGAAGGCAGATCAGAGGTTTACTAGATTGATACCTGGAATGAGCGGGTTGTCTGATGAGGAAAGATTAGACGGAATGGGCTTGTTTCCACTGGATTTAGAAAAGTCAGGGGTGACTTGAAGATCCTGAACAGTATTAACAAGGTGGATGTGGAAAGGTTGTTTCCTCTTAAGAGTGAGTCCAGAACTAAGGAGCGCCGTTTTAAAATCAGGGATTGCCCTTTTAGGACAGAGATGAGGAGCATTGGGGAACATAAGAACATATGAAGTAGGAGTAGAAGTAGGCCATTTGGCCCCTTGAGCCTTCTCCACCATTCAATAAGATCATGGTTGATCTGTTTGTGTTTCGAATTCCACATTCCCATCTACCTCGAATAACCTTAGATTCTTGTTAGGCGAGCTAATCAGTCCAACTCTGCCTTAAAAATATTCAATGACCCTGCCTTCACCACCTTCGGAGGCAAAGAGTTCCAAAGTTGCAAAGCCCTGAGAGAAGAAAATTCTCTCATGTATTTGTTCCTTAAATAATAGTCATTGCCTATCCACCGTCATGCCTTTTAATGAAGTTCCCCAGTCTATCTTAGCCAACTCACCCTCCATACCCTCTTAGTTTAGATTTAAGGTCCTTGTTTCAGATTGGACTACTTCACTTTCCATCCTAATGAAACATTCTATCATACTATGATCAGTCTTCCCTCAAGGACCCCACACAAGATTATTACCTTCTCATTGCACAATACCAAATCTATGATAGCCTATTCCCTAGTTGGTTCCTCGACGTACTGGTCCAAAATAACCATCTCGTACACACTCCAGGAGTGCATCAGCCATAGTATTATTGCTAATTTGGTTTGCCCAGTCTATATGTACATTAAAGTCACCCATGATTACTGTAGCAACTTTGTTACATGCATCTCTAATTCCCTGTTTAATGCTGTCCCCCACCTTACCCTACTGTTTGGAGGCCTATAGACAACTCTCAATGTTTACCATCCCTTGATGCTTCTTAGCTCCACCCAGGCTGATTCTGCATCTAGAGTTTCTAAGTCAATATCTTTTCTCACTATTACACTGATTTCATCCTTAACTAACAATGCCACCACACCTCCTTTTCCTTTTTGTCTGCCCTTCCTAAATATTGAATACCCTTGGATATTCAGTTCCCAGTTTTGGTCACCCTTCAGTCATGTCTGCGTAATCGCAATCTTATCGTACCCATTCACAACTATTTGCACTGTTAATTCTGTGCCACACAAGTGCCAGGCAATGACCATTTCCAACAAGAGAGCATCTAACCACTTCTCCATAACATACAACAGCATAACCATTGCTGAATCCTCCACTGTAAACTTCCTGGGCGCTACCATTGACCAGAAACTGAACAGCTGTATAAATACTGTGGCTACAAGACACATCAGAGGCTGGGAATTCTGCGGCAAGTAACTCACTGCCTGACTCCCCGAAGTCTGTTCACCACCTACAGTGCACGGGTTAGAGGTGTGATGGAATACTCTCCACTTGCCTGGACGAGCACAGCTCCAACAACAAGGAGCTCAACACCATCTAGGACAAAGCAGCCTACTTGATCGGCATCCCATCCACCACTTTAAACATTAACTTCTTCCACCACTGACACACAGTGGCAGCATTGTGTACCATCTGCAAGATGCACTGCAGCAACTCACTAAGCCTCCTTCGATAGCACCTTTCAAATACGCGAGCTCTATCACATAGGACAAGGCAGCAGAGATGCATGGGAACACCACCATCTGCGAGTTCCCCGCCAAGCCACACACCATCCTGACTTGGAATTACAATGCCGTTCCTTCACTGTCGCTGGGTCAAAATCCTAGAACTCCCTTCCTGACAGTACTGTGGGTATACCTACACCAGGTGGACTACAGGAGTTCAAGTAGGCAGCTCTCCACCAACTTTCCATGGACAATTGGGGATGGGCAACGAATGCTGGCTTAGGAGCATTCATATCCAATGAAAGAATGAAAAAAGTCTGTAGCTGGGCTGCTGTGTACAGCTCTGGTCACTGAATTACAGGAAGAATGTGATCGCACCATAGAGGTGCAGTAGAGACTTAAGAGGATATTACGAAATATGGAAAATTTTAGCTATGAGAAAAGATTAGAAAAGCTGGGGTTGCTTTCTTTGGTCAGGAGGAGGGTAAGGGGAAATTTAATTGAGGTGCATAAAATCATGAAGGGCTTGGATATAACAGTTTAGAAGAACTTATCTGTATTAGCAGAGTGGTCATTGAAGTGGATACAGATTTAAAGTAACCGATGGAAGGAGAGAGGAGAGTTGAGAAGTAGTTTTTGTACCCAGAGAGTGGTGGTGATCTGGAATTCTCTGCCTGAAAGTGTGCTGGAGGTAGGTACACTCATATTTTTAAAAACTCCAGATGCCATTAGAGATGGAAAGTGGGATTAGACTGGATAACACTTTCATGGCCAGCATGGATTTGATGGGCCAAATGGCCTTCTTCAATGCTGTAAATCTATGTTTCAAATATTCCTATGGATTGTAGTAATGAAACAAGAGGCCAATTGTAATCTACTCTTATGGCTTTTTATGGGAAACAACTTTGGGACAGTTACTTAGCATAGGGCATTTAAACATGGTTAACAAAAACAAAACAATTCATAGAATCTTGAAGTGACCAAACATTGTTAACTATCTGATTGCACCAATCTCAGTTACTGGAATTCTCACATGATTACATGAACAAGGGCAGAAACACAGCTGCTTAAGCATGAAGTTGACACCGAATGCAGGGATGGGGTAAAATGGTAATAAAGAAGCTACAATATCTGGTAAGGCTGGGAACTTAGGCTGATGAGTGGGAAATGCAAGGTAATGAAACTGAAATCAACATGGGATTTTAAACTAAATAACTGAAATTGATAAGACTGTTAAAAAGGCATTAGGTTATAAAGGCAAGCAAGTTATGCTGAACTTCAATAAATCACTAGGCCTCAGCTGCAGTACTGTGTCCGGTTTTGGTCAGAACACTTTAGAAAGGATGCCAAAGCCTCGGAGAGGGTACAGAGGAGATTAACTAGAATAGTGATGAGAGACTTCAGTTATGTGGAAAGGCTGGGATTGGTCTCCTTCAAGCAGAGGTTAGGGGAAATTTATTATAGGTGCCAAAATTATGAAGCGTTTTGACAGAGTAAATAAGGAGAAACAGTTCCTAGTGGCATAAGAGTCGTTAACCAGCAGCGAAAAAATTTAAGATTATTAGCAAAAGAACCAGAGGAAAATGAATTCTTTTTCAATGCAGCGAGTTATGATCAATTGGAACGTGCTGCCTCAAAGGGTTGTGGAAGCAGATTCAATATTAACTTTCAGAAGGGAATTGGATAAATACTTGAAAATGAAAAATTTGCAGGCTGATGATTCTATGCCACACAACAGTTGGTAAATTGACTGGCCTGTAGTTGCTTTAAAGTTGCATGGGAAAATGGAAGTAAACTTGAGAATATGAACAGATTTAACGAGTATGTTTGAAAAGGGTAGTTCAATCACAGTCAGCTTTTGTGTGCTGTGAAGGTTAAATCTTCACAGAGCAGAGGATGTAAAGAACTAAAGGGACAAAATTACACAGCATTCTTGCTGGCTGTGAGCAGGGTTATATTCAATTGAAGTGAAATTAAATCCTATTAAATAGTCATACGTAAAGACTCGTGCATGCAAGTTTTGCTGTTCGTCAAATATAGCCCATAGACAACAAGGCCTCTGCAACAAGTCTCAGTAACATCCTGAAAAGGTCCTTGCAAGCCTCATTATCTGTCAATTAGAAATTGCAATCCAGCTTTATCATGAACCAAAGGGAGCTCTGCCTAACTCCCAGGGTTTTGCCAGGTTGTAGATACGCCAGTGAAGCCATGAGACTTCCCTCCATAAAGGAAAAAAACTACCTTAACACATCACTTCTTTCTTAATTATATGGCTGTTAACTGAGGGATTGCAGGGTTACACCTGGCAAATAGGAATTCAAGTTGCCTCACCACTGAACACAATGCTTATTTCTTTATCCCAAGTAGAATAGGGTCATATTGGTGCTCATCTCCCAAGTTGTGCCTTAGCTCCTCAATTTGGTTTACGGATCTTTGCCCCATATTTCGAGCTGAGGCCAGAAGTTGAACCCTCTGGCCTGAAACAGACAGATTTCCTTTCTTGGACAGGCCAAAATGTTCCATTCGCCATTGGGAGTAGTTTATGGGCGGTCATAAGGGACAGGTCGCGAGGCTGCCCACGTGAAAGTGGTGGATTAATTCAGTGCTCAGTGAAGCACCTGCTCGGATTTCCAAAATGCCAAAGATTGCTGCAATAGCCATAAGAAACAAATAGGACTGCCAAGTCTAATTCACCAAGCACCTCAGTGTGCATTCTGCACTGCGAGAATTGCAAAATTGATCTATATTGTAACTATTCTCAAGTAATCAAACACAAACAAGTGCTGCAGTACTTGTACGCACCAATCTCATCTTGGATTTCCTCAGCAACAAACGGCACCTGGTAAAGCAGGGAGAGGCTCTGGTTCATCCGCTCCTCAATAACGTGGAGGTGGGTCACCACCTAGGCACCGGAGACAATCATAGTAAAAGTATTTTAACACTTGTTTGCTTAAGTTAACAATAATGAAACTCAAATGTAATCAACCTCAGCCAAAAGGCATTTTCAGCTTTTCTTTCACAGTGCTTGGCTCAGTGGTAGCACACTCATCTTTGAGTCAGACAGATAAAAGCAAAATACTGAGGATGCTGGAAATCTGAAACAAAAACAGAAAATGCTGGAAAAACTCAGGTCTAACAGTATCTGTGGAGAGAAAGAAAGAGTAAATGTTTCAAGTCCGTATGACTCTTCTTCAGAGCTAAAAAGAAGTCAAAAAATGAGATGCAATTTATACTGTTTAGTGGGGATGGAGCAAGTGAAGCTGGATGGAAGGCCAGCGATAGGTGGGGGCAAAGGAGGGATTGACAAAGATGTCATGAACAAAAGGACAAAGGGAGTGTTAATGGTAGTGGTAAGGGCATAAGGAGGTGCTGATAGTGGCATTAAGGTAAGAAAGCAGAATGTGATAATAGCAGGACAAAAAAAAAACAACATGAACAAGTGACAGATGGACCCTGTGGGGGTGGGGTGGGGGGAGGAAATAGTGGCGGGGAAAAAAATTGAAAATAGAATAAAAGTTGGGGATAAAACAAGAATAAATGAATAAAAATAGAAAATAAATATTATTGAGTTAAATTGAGTTCAACAACTTCAGGCCTTGAACTCTCTCCTCACCCCATTTTTATCCCTTTTCCAATATTCATTTTTGCTTTTTAATCCACTTATTTTTATTTCTTTTAACTTTTATTAATTTATCCATTGTTTTATCCCCACTTTTCATCCTATTTTTAATCTTATTCCCCCACCAACATCCCCTTCCCCCAACCCACCCCCACGGGTCCATCTGTCACTTGTTCATGTTGTTCTTTTCAGAGTACTTGCCCTTGTCCTGCTATTATCACATTCTGCTTTCTTACCTCAATGACACTACTAGCACCTCCTTTAGCCCTTACCACTATCATTAACACCCCCTTTGTCCTTTTTGCACGACATCTTTGTCTCCTTTTCCCCCACCCATCGCTGATCTTCTATTGAGCTTCATCTGCTCCATCTCCCTTAAACAGTATAAATTTCATCACATTTTTACTTCTCTTTAGCTCTGAAGAAGTCATATGGACTCGAAACGTGAACTTTGTCGTTCTCTCTACAGATGCTGTTAGACCTGCTGAGTTTTTCCAGTATTTCCGTTTTTGTTTGAGTCAGAAGTGTGGATTCAAGTCCCACTCCAAGGCATGAATACATAATCCAGGACAAAGTGCTACTGTAGTATCTGCTGCACTGGAGATGCCATCCTTTGGATGAGATGTCAAACCAAAGCCCCGTCTGCTAATGCTGGTTGGTCAGACTAATTGAAGAACAATGGGGGGCTCTTACAGTGCTCTGGCTAATATCCCCCTCTTAAATGACACATGTCATTTGTCTTATCTTGCCGAATGACTACCTCATTTGCCTACAGGACAGTTACTGTATCTCAAAGTAACTTGTTGATGTAAAGTGCTTAGAGATATCCAGATAGGTGTAATTTAGTGCTCTGAAGTCCGCATTTATGCACTTAACGAACTCCGATTGTATATTTCCAAGGATTTTTTGATTAAACTTGTTCAACCGTGGAGTTATTATTTTACTGTATCTTGCTGGAAAACTGCAAACTGATTAGAGTCAACAACCATTTGCATCCTAGACCGATGTCTCAGGAGCATTCTAAAGATGAACCAGACACTGAGCAGGAGTTTCCCTAGTCCCTTGGATAATAGGAGCACCGTAACTTGTTTCATAATATTTCACTCACTTGAGATTTCATCTGTGCTGCTTTCTCTGGATCTACAGCCATGACATGCTGGTAATGTCCAAGAGTATGCTGCCGATCCTTCTGCTCTGCACGGATATAACGCTTCAGGGCCTGCAGGATACGGTGAGGCTACAGAGGAAATTATTCAACAAAGACATCAGTGTCCATCAGAACAGCAGGCTGAAACCCAGGATTTAACTTTTATTTTAATTCACTGACACTTTTCTTTAAGGAATTACTGTACTTACAAATTCTACTTCTCTCCAACTGGATTCCCATTTGTCTCCTTTACCTTGTTCACCCTTTGTAAACCCAGCATGTCCATCTAGCACAGCCCCACTTGGGATCTGGTGAATCCATTTGCAACGAATCAAATGTCAGCTCTCAAACTGCACAGCAAAAAGTCCCATCTCCAATCTACTGTCAGAGAACTTGCTCAGTTTCACATCCTGGCCTCTTGCTTAACCACTCAACATGCACTCCAGATGTTTTCAGATTGCTCATGTGTCTGAGTCCTGCATCAATTTTCATTTTATTTGCAACTCTTGTTTTTATGTAAATATCAGGGACTGAGACAAGTGGGGTCAAAATAAAATTCAATGCTTAAAACAGGAGTGTGGAAATAATGGGAACAAGACAAGGAGAATGAAATCAGTTTGTGTTCAAAAAGGAGACAAACAGATAATAAAATTAGAAAATAAAAATATTTTTAAAAATAAAATAAGGCAAAGCAGCCATGGAAACAAGAACTAGCACAAGATTAATGGCAAAGGTAAAATAGAAAAGGAAGGAAAAGAGAGAAGCAATGAGGGAAGGGAGAAAGGGAAGAGGAAAAAAGAGAGATGCCATCTGAAAAAGGGAAGACTAAATATTTCACAAAAGTGCTTTGCAAGTCCCGAGTCCTGGATAAGGTGGAAGTGAGTGTCAGCAGATAGGCACAATTTGTAGAGGAGAAGTTGCGAAACTGGCAGCTGCAGCAAGCAGTGTTCATGATGGCAGCCCCTCCTAGATTAAACCAACTAATTGAGTGAGCAAGCAATGGCACATGGCACCCCCCCCCCCACCCCCCTGGTCAGCCTGCAGTGCCAAGGCCTGGAAGAAAAGGCTCAAGATCTTTATCACAGCAAGGACTATGAAGATACACTGTGACTACCTGAGAGGGAACAGATTAAGCGTTCCAACACAAAGCTTTACATTTTCACCTGTGACCACCAACACCAGATATCTAGAAACTGGACGTCACTGTTGAAATTGCTTGATATTTTACAGTCACAGTATTAATTTGTGACCGCTGCCCTGAATAATACCAAAATTATGGCAATCAATTCTGGCCATCATAGCCCCTTTTGAAAGGCGGAATAGCTAAAAATCCAAAGCATTTTACCAGAAGAACCATGCGTTAACTGTAATATAATTTAGAAACTGAAAATGTTACTATTGCTTCCCTGATGAAACCTGAATTGAAAATGTTGTGCTTCATCTGGGAGCAGGAACTCAGGTAAGATGTTTTTCTCACTTTTATAACATTTGTTATTCCTCAGAAGTCATGGACATGAATTCATAATAAGTACATGGAACAATCCAGTAAGTTATTCTGGTTACTCAGCCTCACTGGTTTCTTTTATTCTATGCTCGATCGATCAGATTTGTGTACAGGGAAGAGAGGGGTTTGTTGTCCTAAGTCTCTGTTCCAAATTCCATTAGCAATTAAAAACAATGAGTACTCACACGTGGTGGATCTGCCTGTAATGCAGATAGGTAGTTCTCCAAAGCAACACGACGACGGTCGTTTAGCAAGGCCTCAACTCGAGCAAGATGAGTCTCAACCAACTGCAGCTTCTCAGTGGCTGCCTCTTCCTCCAGAGCCTCAACCATGTTCTGGAAATGCTTAGCAGGAAAAAAGGGTCATCAACATACTGCACAGCTCATTCCATTTATATCAAAGATCTATTCACTTCTATACAAAGTAGTATCCAGGGACAACTATTCAATGTAAAAACCAAACACAATAAAGAACTTGAAGTATGCAGGGAAGGACAGATACTTAACAGTTAAATGTTTGTGTCAGCTGTCGTTCAATGAGTAACACTAATTCCCACTCCAGAGAATTCAGCACATAATCCAAGCTGAAACTCCAGTGCTGATGGAGTGCTGCACTGTGGGAAGGTGGTGTCTTTCAGATGAGACGTTGTAGTGAGGCTCCATCCGCCCTCTCAGCAGTGAGTGGCTGCTACTTCCAAGATGTGTTGAATAAGGATGGGACTAATTTGATAGCTTCTTCAGAATCAGATATGTGTATTGAGCAAAAAGACCTAATACACAAAAAAATCCTATAATTCTAGCTGTGAATGGGAATGTCCTATATTCAATATCGCAATGATATTACTGGCATCAGACCATATACACAATACTGTTTTGCAGTTACTTGTGTCCTCTTGTGATGGGAATATAGGAACAGGAGCAGACCATTTAACCCCTTGAGCCTGTTCTGCCATTCAATGAGATCACACCTGACTCAATATACCCAGCTTTGCCCCTTAATACCATTAGTTAACCAAACTCTATCAATCTTGGATTTAAAATTTACAATTGATCAAACATTAATTGCCATCTGCAGAAAAGAGTTCAAAATTTCCACCCCCCTTGTGTGTGGAGGTGTTTCCTAATTTCACTCCTGAACGGTCTGACTGAAACATGAAAATTTTAGACCCCTAGTCCTACATTCCCAGCCAGTAGAAATAGTTTTTGTCCATCTGCCTTAATTGTTGCCCTTAATATTTTAAAAGCTTAGATCAAATCATCGTTTAACCTTCTAAACTCCAGGAATACACACTAGTTTGTGTAATCTCTCATTGTGACTTAACTCTTGGAATCTAGTATCATTCTGATAAACCTAGGCTGCAGTATTACTAATATCAGACTACATAAAAATACTTTACCGTTACTTCTTACAGAATGACAAGTTGAAAGTAGTACAGGTATGCTGTTTGACCTGGAAGGGGTATTTTGGGCCCTGGACCTTGGGAAGGGAGGAGGTAAAGGGCAGGTGTTGCATCTCCTGCATTAACATGAGAAGGCAAGGGGATGAGTGAGGTGTGGACCAAAGTGTCATCGACCTTTGGAATGCTTCAGTCAAGTACATTGGGAGAGCAGACCATTTAAAAGCAGTGCAAGAACCAGGCATCAGCAGCAGTCCAGCAAAGCAGAGACCAAAAGAAGAGTGTGGAAAAAAATTCAAAAAGTGACATCACGTCTAAATCAACATAGAGCTAGGAGCAGCAGAACCCAAGGGTTTGAAGGCAAAAATATAGGTTAAGAATCGATATACTTATATACAATTGCGAGTTTAGTCATTTTAGTGTATGATCAATTAGCTCAAGAATCAGGGAGCCCACAATATAGTGAATGCGAGTGTCAGGGAGAGCGCAGAAACACCTAAAGTGACGTTAGTACACAGGAAACTATGGTTAGTGAGTAGTTGCTGAATGTTCTTCCCCCCCCCAGATCAAATCAAGAACAAGTTTTAAGTTTATTTCTGGTAAGTTTAGAAGATAGTCTTAAAAAAAGGACACATTTTTTCCAGTGTTTTAGCACTTAGTGCAAGTTAGCACGTAGAAAAAGAAAACTTACAAACTAAAAGGTAGATACAAATATTCTAGACCAGTGTATGACAAAACAGGGTATGTGTCTGGACTGCTGTATGTTGGAGTTTGAGGACAATGAGACTGACCCAAGTGAACACACATGAGTAGATGACTCATTCTCAAATCTTTCCAGCACATAGCATTGAGCTGAAATGCGAGTTAGACATGCTCCGCACATAAGGGAGTGGGAGCAGAATTTGAACAGTTTGCTCCAGAATTTGGTTACACCTTGTAGAGAGATTCAGGTTCAGAACTGGGTTGGTGTAGAGAGTAAGGAACCCAGGTGAGCTGAGAGAATGAAGATCAGCAGAAACTGATTGTCTCCAAGAGGCACAACGTACTTGCTATCTTTAAGAATAAGGATAAAGACAGTCAATCAGAATGTGTCCATGGCACCTTGAAGCAGGAAGCCATACAAAGGGGAGGAGGGGGGGGAAGCATAATATGGTACTTGGAAGGGATTCAATAATTAGGGGAACAGACAGCATCCATTTTAAGGGGGATTGAGAATCCCACTAGTACAATGCCTGCCTGGTGCCAGGAAGAGGGTCATCTCAAAATGACTTGTAAGGATATTGGCGAGGGAGGAGAAAGGATCCAGTCATTGACGTCCATATTGAGACCAAAAGCATTGGAAAGAGTAGGCAAGAGGACTTGTTTGGAGAGTGAGGATCAAATTAAAGCATCTCAGGGATTATATAATCACTGGATTATGGCCCAAGCCACATGCAAATTGACCATAGAGATAAGCAGATTAAGGAGGTGAACATGTGGCTGAAGGAGCATGAACTAGGTTGGGACTAGGATCCGAATGGAAAGATGAGGTAGAGCAGTCAGAAGGGCTTTGAACTAGTGGGTTAGGGTGGGAGGGTGTGTTGGAGGGTAGTAGAGTAACAGTCACAAACTGTGTTATAGTACAAGCGGTGAAGAAAAAACTAAAAATGGTAAATAATTAAACCAGGAGAGAGAAGAAAGAAATGAGCGAGTAAAATATTAGAGCTGAGGTTAGAGTGTGAGGCCTAAATAAGCATTTTTTATGCAAACATATGGCGTATAAAGAAAACATTGAAATGTAGGTGTCAGTTCAACTTGGTGGACATGTCATTGCTGAGACATAGCTGCAAGGCAATGAGGACTAAATAGGCCAGGTTCCTGACCTGGTAAGGAACTGTCCAAGTGGCTGGAGACACTAAGTAGGGGCAGTAAGCAGGTATTCTAACTGGCAGGTGGTGACCCCAAGGGTGCGTGTTGGGGTCTCAGCAATTCACCAT
The DNA here is from genome assembly GCF_964194155.1 of Cetorhinus maximus. Classification (NCBI taxonomy): domain Eukaryota; kingdom Metazoa; phylum Chordata; class Chondrichthyes; order Lamniformes; family Cetorhinidae; genus Cetorhinus; species Cetorhinus maximus. Next base: position 186,101,499 of record NC_135880.1, read on the forward strand.
ATTTATTAATGACTTAAATAATGGAATGGAAAGCAAAATTTGCTGATGTCACAAAGATAGGAAGCATTGTAAGCAGTGCTGGTGGATGCATAAAAGTGCAAAGAGATTTTGATGGATTAAGGAGGTAAAAAGTCTACAAAAGGTTAAGCAAGTGGGCAAAAATTTGACAGATGGAGTATAATGTGAGGAAATGTGAACTTGTCCACTTTGGCAGGAAGAATAGGAAAGCAGTATATCATTTAAGTGGAGAAGGATTGCAGAACTCGGTGGTGTAGAGCATGTCCTGGTACCTAAATCACAAAGTTAGTATGAGGGTACAGCAAATGATTAAGAAAGCAAATAGAATGCTGACGTTTATTGCAAGGAGAATGGCTTATAAAAGTGGGTAAGTTTTACCACAGCTTAACAAAGCCTTGGTGAGACCACATCTGGAGTAGTATGCACAGTTTGTTCTCCTTAGGTTGGGCCTACACCCAATGGAGTTTAGAAGAACGAGGGGTGATCTTGTTGAAACATGTAAGATTCTGAGGATGCTTGACAGGGCGAATGCTGATTGGACATTTCCCCATTGGGGAGAGACTAGAACAAGGGGAGACAGTTTAAAAATAAGTGGTCTCCCTTTTAAGATGGAGATGAGAAACATTTTCTCTCAGAGGGTCATTAGTCTGTGGAATTCTCTTCCCTAGAAGGCAGTGAAGGCTGGGCATTTAATTTATTCGGGCTGAGTTACTGATAGATTTTTGACAAGGGATTCAAGGGTTATGAGGGGCAGATAGCAAAGTGAAGTTGAGACCACAACCAGATCAGCCATAATTTTGTCAAATGGCAGGGCAAGCACGAAGGGCCAAATGGCCAACTCCTGCTTCTAAATCCTATTCCTCTGATTAAGTGAACAGGCAAAACTGTGCTAAATACATTTCAATGCAGGTAAATGTGAGGTTATTCACTTCAGACTGATTGAAAGGGTACTTTTTAAATGGGAAAAAGCTCAAAACAGTGGAGGTCAAAAATGACTTGGATGTGCAGGCACATAGATCATTAAAATATCATGATGATACACAGAAAATAATCAAAAAGGCTAATGTAAAGCAGACCTTTATATCTAGAGGGCTAAAATACAAGGTGGTATGCTTCAGCTATACAAAGCCCTGGTTAGATTACACCTGGAGTACTGTGGGCAGTTCTGGTCACATCTTAGGAAGGACATATTGGCATTGGAAGGAGTGCAGCGTAGATTTACGAGAATAATACCTGGACTCCAAGGTTAAATTACAAGGAGAGATTAAACAAACTAGGATTGTCCCTTGAATTTACAAGGTCAATGGGTGATTTGAGTGAAGTTTTCAAGATATTAAGGAGAACAGATAGGGTAGATACAGAGAAACTATTTCCTCTTGTTTGACAGTCTCGGGCTAAGGAGGCATAATCTAAAAATTAGAGCTAGACATTTCAGGAACGACAAGAGGAAATACTTTTACACACACAGAGTGGCAGAAGTTTGGAACTCTTCTGCAAATGATAACCAATGTTCAATGATTTGTTAATCTTGAATCTAAGATTGATAAATTTGTTAACCAAAAGTACTAAGGGATATGGGGCAAAGACAGGTATATAGAGCTAGGTCACAGATCAGCAATGATCTCACTGAATGGTAGAAAAGGCTTGAGGAGTGAAATGGCAGAAAAGGCTTGAGGAGCAAAGTGGCCTCCTCCTTTTCCTATGTTCTGATGAGAGAGAAAGGAAGATTGTTTAGTGATGACATCATGGAGGAGATGGCAGAAATGGTAGAGGAAGGTCCACTGAATGTGGAAACTTGCAGGGTGGAAGGCAAGGACAAGGGGAGCTCTATTGTGGTCAAGCATGCTTAAAGTGGATATTAGTCAGTAGCCTACACCCAGAAATGGAGACAGAAGAAGTTGAAGAGAGGATTGGAAGAGTTGGAGGTGGACAAGCAAAGGAAGGATGTAAATTGGAGACACTGTTACAAGTGTTCCACATAAGCAGAACAACTTCTACAGCAACCTTGGCGACACTTCCTCCCACCTTGCTTCCTCTAAGGAATCCAATCCATTCTCCCAATTTTAAAATCTCATTTCTGACGACGCCAGCATCCATGCTAGTGCTTCCGATATATCTTTATTTTTCTCCGAGGGTTTCCCCAAACCGTGGTTAATAGGGCCCTCAACTATGTCCATCGGTTCCATTTCCTGCACCTGGGTTGACACTCCTTCCCTCTCAGAACCATAACAATCTGGTATAAACACTGACAGTTCCTCCCAAAATCATGACCTCCACCACCTGGAAGAACAAGGGCAGCAGGTGGATAGAAACGCCACCATCTCCAAGCTGCACACAGTTTTGACTTGGACATATAGCACTGTTCCTTTATCTCGATTAGGTCCAAGCCCTGAAAGTCCCTAACTAATGGCACTGTAGGAGTCCCTTTACCATATGGACTGCAACAACTCAAATGGTAGCCCACCACGACCTTCTCAAGGGTAACTAGGGATGATCAATAAATGCCAGCCTTGCCAGTGACATCCACGTCCCAAGAATTATATTTTTGTAAAAAATCAGCTACAAGGCAGGCACAAAAGGGTTACAAGCTGGCAAGCAGACAGCAAAAATGCAGTAACTTGGAACAACAAACAGAGTTCCATTATGGCTATCCACAGGAAGTAAGGCCCTTGGCAGTCCTGGAATTTAGGCTCTGGGCCAGTTTTGCCATTAACACCTTAACATAAAGCTTAAGGGCTGGTTCTAAAAGGACAGGAGATTGCTCTTATTCATTTCAACACAGTTAATTAAAAAAAACACCCTGGCTCTCCATTTCCACAATGAGAAATTTACTGTCTTTTAAAGAGATTAGAGAAACCAGTATGCCCTGCAATTTACAGGTTTGTCAAGTTCTGGACCACGATGTGAAGTTACCCAGTAATCAATGGGATAATGAGACCCAACTCTCAAATTGAAATAGCCTTGGGAAATTTCTGAATTGAAACATGTTACTTGCACTCAAGTCAGAACCCAATGTTATACTAACCTCACAGTGTGAACAAAATTATGTGATGTCTAAAGGGGAAGAGATGATCCACCTGTACTGCTGTCCCGGTTCTTACTGCATGGACATTATGCTACTCAGAACTGCCCATTTTTTGCAACAAGCAGCAGGCCTAGGTAGAATAAAGCCAAGCTGTCAAGGGTAGCACTGATGGTAGGGATTTAAAAAAAAAAATTGAACATCTTGCTGCTCATTAATACAATGATCTCCTTATGGGATCTTGTAACTTTTTTTATTTATTCATTCAAGGGGTGTGGGCATCAGTGTATAGACCAGCATTTATTGCCCATCCCTAATTGCCCTCGAGAAGGTGGTGGTGAGCTGCCTTCTTGAACCGCTGCAGTCCATGCAGGAACATCCAGAGTGCTGTTACAAAAGGAGGTCCAGGATTTTGACCCAGCAACAGTGAAGGAACAGTGATATAATTCCAGGTCAAGATGGTGTGTAGCTTGGATGAGAACTTGCAGGTGGTGGTGTTCCTATGCATCTGCTGCCCTTGTCCTTCTAGGTAGGGTTTGGAAGGTGCTGTCGAAGGAGCCTTGGTGAGTTGTTGCAGTGCATCTTGTAGATAGTACACACTGTTGCCACTATGCATCAGTGGCGAGAGTGGATGTTGAAGGTGGTGGATGGGGTGCCAATCAAGCGGGCTGCTTTGTTCTGGATGGTGTTGAGCTTCTTAAGTGTTATTGAAGCCACACATTCAGGCAAGTGGAGAGTATTCGATCACACTCCTGACTTGTGCCCTGTAGATAGTGGACAGTCTTTGGGGAGTCAGGAGGCTAGTAACTCAACGCAGAATTCCCAGCCTCTGACCTGCTCTTGTAGTCCAGTTCAGTAACTGGTGAATGATAAGCCCTAGGATGTTGATAGTGGGGGACTCAGTGATGGTAATGCCATTGACTGTCAAGGGGAGATGGTTAGGCTCTCTTTTATTTGGAGATGGTCATTGCCTGGTGTGAATGCTCCTTGCCACTTATCAGTCAAGCCTGAATATTGTCCAGGTCTTGTTGCATATGGACTGCTTCAGGATTGGAGGAGTCTCGAAAAGTGAACATTGCGCAACCAACAGCAAACATCCTCAATTCTGATCTGAGAACCAAATTTGGAGAGCAAGTACTGCACATTTTCCACGTGAAAATGACACAGGATATAGTTCACTTCAAAGGGTGTTACTGTCAGGTAATTACAACATAAACAGCTTGCTAAATAATTATTCTAAATAAACTGCTGCTCCTGTTAATTGTCCAGAATTCCACACAGCAAAAACAGACCAAAAACCTAAGCTTTTAAAATCACAATGATCATGTGGGAATGTGTTCATACCTGAACCAACAGCTGTCGCTCTGCTTTTGGCAGGTTCTTTGCTTGTCGTTCTGCTTCTTCCCACTCTTCTCTTACCTAATTTAAAAGCAGAAGTTAAAAAGTCATTCAGCTAACTTCAGAGATTTTTGTCCACAAGAGTTCTAAAGATAACAGGAAGAATATTAAGTCATCAACCAATGGCATGACTGCTGCAGTCCCAAGAGTCAGAAATCTTGCCAAAAGAATTAACTTTGCAGGCTTCGAAGACCATAGTAACTAGTGACATCCAGTGGCCCTGGAGTGACAACCAACATCACAGTGGCCATCTCCACCATAACAGAAACAGCTGCCACAAGTACTAAACAATCAGCAGGGCAACCTATTATTTTCTGAACTTAAAAATAAAATGGAAAATGCTAGAAATACTCTGCAGATCAGACAGCATCTGTGAAAGGCCATCAGCCTGAAACATTAATTCTCTCCCCATAGATTCATATTTCCAGCATATTTAACATTTTGCTTTTGTCCACTTTATTTTTTGTGCAGCTCAGCAAGGAGCATGTTGTCAAATATGGTGGGCAATTTAAGAACTTATCTATCTTCCAAGGAGGAGACTTGTTCTGTAAACAGCAGCACAGACAAGTTGGGCTAAATTACCTCTGCTGTTTCTATTCTGTAATCTATGCAACCTTCTAGGTCACTCAAAACTGTTGCTCAAAAATATCTCCTACACTGACCACTAAGACTTTGAAATTTCCAGACATGATTTATGATTCTCAGAATCACAATTCCTTTCCTGTGTCAGAATGTTCACTTCTCCATTTCTGAACTCTCTATCCTTTGTGCTACTCTATTTTTTTTTATTTGTTCATGGGATGTGGGCATCACTGGTAATAGCGATTGTCTATTCCTAATTGCCCTTTAGAAGATAATGGTGTACCATCTTCTTGAACTGCTGCAGGCCAAATGGTGCAGGCACTTCCACAGTGCTGTTAAGTAGGAAACTCCAGGGTTTTGGCCCAGCAACCGTGAAGGAACAGCAATATAATTCCAAGTCCAGATGGTACGTGGCTTGCACAGGAATTTGCAATGGCGATGTTCCATGTGCCTGTTATCCTTGTTCTTCCAGGCAGTAAAGCTTCCAAATTTGGAAGGTGCTGCTGAAGTGGCAAACTTGACACATGAAGTCAAGAAAGAGTGCAAGGACAGGCTGGTCAGTTTAACATTAGTAGTGGTTAAGGTTTTAGAAACAATAATCAAGTAAAAAAATTAACAAGCACTCGGACAGGTTTGAGTTAATTAAGGAGCGCTAGCATGGATTTCTAAAAGATCGTGTTTGATATTTCTCTGTTATTTCAAAAAATTCAATTAGAAGGTTGATGAAGGGAATGTAGTGATATTGTCTATATGGGTTTCAAGGAAGCCTTTGACAAAGTATCACATAAAAAGCTGGTTAACAAAATTGAGGTCCAATGTTACCTTGGATAAAAATTGGCTGAAGGACAGGAAATAGTGAGTGGTGGCAATTGGTTTTTCTGACAGGAGTATGGTATACAGTGGTGTTCCCAAGGGTCAGTACTGGAACACGGCCTTTTTTGATATACATAAAAGACTTTGATATTGGAATAGAGTACAATTTCAAAATCCAACGATGATACCAAAATTAGAGGTCTGGCAAAGTGAGGATGACACCAATTGACTGCAACAGGTCATAAATAGACTAGCAGAATGGGCAGACAAGTGGCAGATGGAATAGGGGAGGCAATATAGACTAAATGGCACAGTTCTAAAATGTATGCAGGGACAGAGGAACCTGGGTGTTCATGTGCACAGATCATGGAAGGTGGCAGGACATATTAAGAGAGTAGCTAGCAAAGCATATGGAATCTTGGGCTTCATTATAGAGGTATTTAGTACAAAAGCAGATATGTTATGATAAACCTTTATAAAGCTTTGCTTAGACCACTATTAGAGTACTGAAAGGTGGTTATGTTAAAATTGTATGAAACACTGGTTCTGCCTCAGCTGGAGCATTGCATCCAGTTCTGGTGAAATATTTTAGGAAAGATGTGAAGGATCTGCACCTTAAGTGCTGTAAGCTGCAGGGCTATGGGCCGGGTGCAGGAAGGTGGGATTAGAAAGGGTACTTGGGTGTCCTCGGGCTGGCATGGACAAGAAGGGCTGAATGGCCTACTTCTGTGCTGTAATTTCTCTATGGTTCTATGGTATTAGAGAGTGCAGAGAAGATTCACAAGAATGGTTTCTGTGAGTTCTATAGATAGATTGGAGAAGCTTTGACTGTTTTCCTTGAAGAGAAGGTTGAGAGAAGATTTGATAGAGGTATTCAAAATCATGAAGGGTCTGAATAGTAGATAGGGAAAAACTGCTCCAACTGGTGGAAGGAACGAGAACAAGGAAGCACAGGTTTACGGTAATTGGCAAAAGCAGCAATGGAGACACGAAGAGAAACTTATTCATGCAGTAAGTGCTTAAGATCTGTAATGTGCGTTCCTGAGAGTGTGGAGGAGGCAGGGTCAATCTAGGCATTCAAAAAGGAATTGTATTATTATCTGAAAAGGAAGAATGTGCAGGGTTATGGGAAGACGACCAGGGAATGGGACTAGGTGGATAGCTCAGTGAGCCGGTGCAGACACAACTGGCTGAGTGGCCTCCTCCGTGCTGTACCAATCTGTGATATTGCTTCCAGTTCTGGTTACCGCACTTCAGAAAATATAAGAGTGTCCTTGACAGGGTGCACAAGAGATTAACCAGAATGTTTCCAGTTATAAGGGATTGTAGCTGCAAGATGAAGTTGGAGAAGCCATCATAGAGATTTGTGACCAAGGTTGGGGACCAGGGTACACAACATTTCTGATGGACAAACAAAATGGCAAAGGAGATCGGATAGTCCTGATAGTAAAGGATGACATAAGGACATTAGTGAGAAAGGATCCTGGTTCTGAAGATGAAGTAGAACACTATGGGTGGAGATTTGGAATAGCAAGAGCCAGAAAACACTGGTGGGAGTAATTTTTGGCCCTCTGGGCAGAGCACTCAACAAGAAATTATTGGAGCTTTAACAAAGGCAATGTAATAATTGTGGGGAACCTTAATCTTCACACAGACTGGATCAGTCAACTTGGCAAGGGTCGTTGAGATGAGTTTGTAGAAAGTTTTCTTAGCAATTTCCTGGAGCGATACATGGTGAAATAATGGAAAATAAGGAGATGGCAGATGAATTGAACAGGTATTTTGCATCGGTTTTCACTATACAGGATACAAGTAACAACCCAGAAATAGCTGTAAATCAGGAAACAGAAGGAGGGAGTAAGTCAAAAAAAGTACAACCACCAGGGAAGTGGTACTGAGCAAGTTGTTGGAGCTGCAGGCTGACAAGTCTCTGGGTCCTGATGGATTCCATCCTACGGTCTTAAAAGTGGCTAGTGAGATACTTGATGTGTTACTTTAAGTTTTCAAAATTACCTTGATTCGGGGAAGGCCCCCATTAGATTGGAAAATAACAAATTTAACTCCTTTATGCAAAAAGGGAGGGAGACAGAAAACAGGAAACTATGGTCAGTTAGCTTAACATCTATCATTGGGAAAATGTTACAAGCTGCTATTCAAGATGTTATAGAAGGGCACTTAGATAAATTCAAGGTAGTCAGGCAGTATCAACATGGCTTTGAGTGAGGGAAATCATGCTTAACCAATTTACTGGAGGTCTTTGAAGAAGTCACATGTGCTGTGGATAAAGTGGAACCAGTGGATCTACTATCCTTAGATTTCCAGAAGGCATTTTACAAGGTGCCACATCAAAGGTAACTGCAGAAAATACAAGTTTACGGTGGAGAGGTAACATATTGGCATAGATAGAAGATTGAGTCATAGGATTTTTACAGTGCATGAGGCCATTCGGCGCATCGAATCTGCACTCCCCTGCCTTACCCCTGTAACCTTCCACATTTTCTCTTTTCAGATAGCAATTCAATTCCCTTTTGAACACCTCGATTGAACCTGCCTCCACCACCCTCGAACTATCCTCTGGGTGAAAAAAATTTTCCCCACATCACTTTTACTCCTTTTGCCAAATATTTTAAATCTGTGCCCTCTCATTTTTGATGCTCTCTTGAGTGGGAACAGTTTCTCACTATTTACCCTGCCAATGCCCCTCAGGATCTTGAATACTTTTGTCAAGTCTCCTCTCAACCTTCTTTTCTCCAAGGAAAACAGTCCCACTCTCTCCTCATAGTTACAGATCTTCATGACTGAAATCATCCTTGTGAATCTCCTTTGTATTCTCTCCAATGCCATCACATCCTTCCTCAAGTATGGTGCCCAGAACTGAAAGCAGTACTCCAGATGAGGTCTAACTAGTGTCCTATACAAATACAACATGACCTCCTTAATTTTGTGCTCAATGCCCCTATTAATAAAGCCTAAAATACTATATGCTTTATTAGTTGCTCTCTCAACATGCCCTGCCATCTTCAATGACCTATGTACATATACACTGAGGTCCTCTGTTCCTGCACCTCATTTAGAGTTTCTCCCTTTATTTTTATACTGTCTCACCATATTCTTCCTGTCAAAATGGATTACCTCTCACCCTCTGCATTGAACTTCATCTGCCACTTGGTCTGTCCAATCCACCAACACATCTACGTCCTTTTGAAGTTCAAGGCTATCCCTATCACAGCTGACAACATTTCCAGTCTTTATATCATCTGCAAATTTTGAAATAATGCCCTGCACACCACAGTCTAGGCCATTAATGTATATCAGGAAGGCAAGGGTCCCACAACACCGACCCCTGGGGAAACTCCACTACAAACCTTCCTCCAATATGAAAAACAGTCATTAACCACCACTCCTGTCACTCAGCCAATTTCTTATCCAAGTATGTACTCTCTCTTTTATTCCATGAGCTAGAATTTTGCTCTCAAGTCTGTTGTGTGTCTAGCATGGAAACAGAGAGTAGGCATAAATGGATCATTTCTGGTTGGCAACATGTAACAAGTGGTGTGCCACAGGGATCAGTGCTGGGGCCGCAACACTTTGCAATTTATATAAATGACTTGGATGAAGGGAACAAAAGTATGGTTGCTAAATTTGCTGATGATACAAAGATAGAAGGAAAGTAAATTGTGAAGAGAGCATAAAGAGGCTACAAAAGGATATAGTTAGGTTAAATGAGTGGGTAAAGATCTGACAATGGAGTATAATGTGGGAAAATGTGAAATTGTCCATTTTGGCAGGAAGAATAAAAAAGCATACTATCTAAATGGTGAGAGATTACAAAGCTCTGAGATGCCGAGGGATCTGGATATCCTAGCGCATGAATTGCAAAAGGTTAGTATGCAGGTACAGTAAGTAATTAGGAAAACTAATAGAATGTTATAAGTTACTGCTAGGGGGATTGAATACAAAAGTAGGGAGGTTATGCTTCAGTTATACAGGGTATTGGTAAGACCATATTTGGAGATTGTGTACACCATTGGTCTCCTTTATAAGGAAGGGTTTAAGTGCGTTAGAAGCAGTTCAGGGAAGATTTACTAAACTAATAGCTGGAATGGGTGGGTTGTTTTAGGAGGAAAGGTTGTATCCACTGACGTTTAGAAGAGCAAGAGGCAACTTGATTGAAACATATAACATGCTGAGGGGTCTTGACAGGGTGGATGTGGAGAGGATGTTTCCTCTTGTGGAAGAATCTGGAACCAGGGGGTCACTGTTTAAAAATAAGGAGATAAGGTGACATTTTTTCACTCAGTTGAGAAGGTTTGGAACCCTCTTCCTGAAAAAATGGAGGAAGCAGAGCCTTTGAACATTTTTCAGGCAGAGGTGGATAGATTCTTGGTAAGCAAGGGGTGATCAGTTATCGGGGGTAGAATGTAGATTTCAGGTTACTATCAGATCAGCTATGATCTTATTAAATGGCTGTGCAGGCTCAAGGGGCTGAATGGCCAACTCCCGCTCCTTGTTCGTATTATGGTTGGGCCGAGGACACTACCCTGAGGAACTCCTGTAGCGATGTCCTGGGACTCAGGTGATTGACCTGAAACAACCTGAACCATCTTTCTTTGTGCTAGGCATGACTCCAACCAGTGGAGAGTTTCCCCCCTGAAAACTATTGTAGCCACAGTATTTATGTGATTGGTTCAGTTCAACTTCTGGCCACTGGTGACCACCAGGGTAAAAAAATCCAAAAAAGGTGGGGGTTCAGCAATGGCAATACCATTGAATGTCGAGGGAAGTTAGTTAGGCTCTCTCTTGTTGGGAGAAGACATTGCTTGGCACTTGTTCAGCAGCAAGGTTACTCGTCACTTATCAGCCCAAGCCTGAATTTATCCAGACTTTGCTGCATTTGGGCATGAAATGCTTCATTACCAGCAGAAAGCACTCTGTTTTACTGAATAAATGAAGGCTTATTTATGTTCCAAGACAGAGCTGTGCTCATGTGTTAGCAATCAGTTAAGTGCTTATGTAGGTGAAGATGCTCTGTAGCTGATCATAAGTTGCTGCAGTGCAGTTACTTCAAGAAATCAAACAATCTCAGATTGCTAACTCTTGCTCAACCAGTCTGCTTTATTGCATTCATCTATTCATCTGCTGCTTTTTCCTATCAAAAAACTGACGTGTGATAACAGAACATGGCCTAACATGAAACAATAGTGGAATAAATGACTTGTTTAAATGTGGGATAAATGCAGAAAGAAGGCATGCTGAAATGGTTACCACTCAGACCCCCTTTCTTGGTATGATGCATTATTCACTTACACATTGAAGTCACACAGTTTTGGAAAAATAAGATGTTTGCTCTGAATGTAGTTTTTCATCAGCAAAATTAAAAGAGCTTCCTTCTCATTTTTTAAACCTCCCCATATTGAAGAGATATTGTCAAAGGAAACAAACATCATACAGAGGTATGGGGTAAGTGCAGGGCAATGGGGTTACTTTTAGATTATTCTAGAAAGGGTTTGACACTGTTACAATGGGTTCATTGGCTTCCATTTGTTCTGTAAACTTATATTGTACTGGACTATCCTTATTGGTCATGAAAGTATTATCTGGCAATCAGCAGGCTTTGGAACTCACTATACCCCCTGACCTTCCCCGCTCCGATGCTGAACGTTCAGTGCTCAGCAAAGGACTTAGTTTCATACCCTTAAGCCCTCATCTCAATGAATTTCAGGCTCGGTACGATGCTGAACTCTTCTTCCGCCGTCTTCGTCTCCGTGCTCACTTCTTCGGGCAGGAGTCCTCTCCCCGTTCAATGGATCCTTTTACCCACCTCCAATATTCTCCCTCCACCTGGACCCCTCCCTCTGGATTCTTACCTTCTCTTTATCTTTTCATTGAGAACTGTCGGCGTGACATTAGTCGTCTCAATTTCTCTGCTCCTCTCACCCATTCTAATCTGTCTCTCTCTGAACTTACTGCACTCCGTTCTCTCAGGTCCAACCCCAACATTGTCATCAAACCCGTGGTGCTGTTGTTGTCTGGCGCACTGATACCTCGCGGAGGCTAAGCGTCAACTCGCAGACACTTCCTCCTACCTCTCCCTGGACCATGACCCCACCACTGAACATCAAGCCATTGTTTCCAGGACTGTCACTGACCTCATTTCCTCTGGAGATCTTCCTCCCACAGCTTCTAACCTGATAGTCGCCCAACCTCGGACGGCCCGCTTCTACCTCCTACCCAAAATCCACAAACAGAACTGTCCCAGCAGACCGATTGTGTCAGCCTGTTCCTGCCCCACGGAACTCATTTCTCATTATCTTGACTCCCTTCTCTCTCCCCTTGTCCAGTCCCTTCCCACCTACATCCGTGATTCCTCTGACACCTTACGTCACATCAACAATTTCCAGTTCCCTGGCCCCAACCGCTTCCTCTTCACCATGGACGTCCAATCCCTCTACACCTCCAACCCCCACCAGGATGGTCTGAGGGCCCTTAGCTTCTTCCTTGAACAGAGGCCCGAACAATCCCCATCCACCACTACTCTCCTCCGTCTGGCTGAACTTGTTCTCACACTGAACAATTTCTCCTTTAACTCCTCTCACTTCCTCCAAATAAAAGGTGTGGCTATGGGTACCCACATGGGCCCCAGCTATGCCTGTCTCTTTATGGGGTATATGGAACATTCCTTGTTCCAGTCCTACTCCGGCCCCCTCCCACAACTCTTTCTCCGGTACATCGATGATTACTTCGGTGCTGCTTCATGCTCTCGTCGGGACCTGGAAAAATTTAATAAATTTTGCTTCCAATCTCCACCCCTCCATCATTTTCACATGGTCCATCTCTGACACTTCCCTTCCCTTCCTTGACCTCTCTGTCTCAATTTCTGGTGATAGCCTACCGACTCCCACAGCTACCTCGACTACAGCTCCTCACACCCCGCTTCCTGTTTTGCAAAAGGGAAACTATGTTGGGACAAATCTCTCATACATTCATACGTTAAGGACCGGATTTCTGCAACAAGCCTTGCATCTTTTTTGAATTAGCCAGGAGATTGGGAAGCCCCATTGTTTTTCTATGGAAATGCCTTGACCAGAGACAACTTGCAAACCATCAGCACCCTTTTCTCCTGTAGTATAAATTATGATCATTGGAAATTTGGCATTCTTTCATTTGTCCTGATGAATGCAAGGTGAAAAGCTTCGGCAACTTGTCTCTTTTTTCAGCAATTTTTAACAAATCAATTAGAATTCTTTGAGAATGTAATAAGTAAGGTGGATATTAGGGAGCCAGTATGTAGTATATTTTTATTTCCAAAAGACATTCAATAAGGTGCCACCTAAAAAGTTGCTATCCAAGATAAAAGCTCATGGTGTTGGGGGTGATATATAAGCATCTGCAGAGGATTGGCTAACAAAAGGGTTGGGTCATTTTCAACTAGGATCAGTGCTGGTTTCTCAGGAAAGTGGAGTTAAGATCATAACTAGATTAGCCACGATCTTATTGAATGGAGGAGTAGATTCGAGGAGCCGCATGGCCTAATTCTGTTGCTATTTCTGATTATGATCTTATTAAATATCTCCATTATGATTAAGTACTTCAATTTTGTCAACTCAATTTTTTTTAACCCCATGTGTATTCCCTAATCTTTATTTCGCCCTTTGTAAAGTTTTTAAAAAGCGATTCCACTAGTACTTTTCATTTCCTGAGTGTCCTTGCTTTGCTGCTGACCACAAAATCCAGGTCATTTTTTTTTATGCAGCAAGTTATGTTCTGGAATACAGCGGTAGAAGGGTGGTGGAAACAGATTCAATGATAACTTTCAAATGGGAATTGAACAAATACTGGAAATGGAAAGATTTGCAAAGCTAAGGGGAAAAGGCAGGGGGCTGAAACAAATTGGGCAGTTTTTTTTTACAGTCAAGCAGAGGTCGAATGGATTCCTTCTATACTTTATGGTTCTATGACATGACTGCTGAGGTAAATTTGACTTATGAGGGGTTCACTTTCAGAAACACATTAGCTTTCCGCGATATTATTTAGGGCCAATTAGCTTGAATATGCAGGATCTTAATTCTCATGATGCTTATTAATTGTATCAATTGAGGTTAAACACATGCAGGTGATTAGGGTTACATGAGCACATACAAAGAGACCGAGTGGAGTCATGAAATATATACCTGTAATGTTTCACTCTGTGAATAAATCTATTCCAAGTAAAGACAGGCTCTGGTTTCTTCTTTCACTAACTGGCTATCAGGGTATAAGAACACTATTGTCATTTGAAATAACAGGAAGGGGTAATTAGGACATTCCACACAAGTTACTGACTAAATTTCACTTTAACAAGCAAGACAAGACAAGTACTCCTATTACCTTATCCATACGGTCACGATGTCGGACCTCCAGTTGCTGTTTAGCCTTCGCGAAACGAGCATGTTCATTTTCATCTGCAGGTGTCTCAAAATAAACATCCACCTCATCTGTTGGTTGAGGGGTTGACAGAACTGCAAAACAGAGTATGAGTCAGACTCCTCACCTTCTGCTAGCTCAGACTTAGACCATGGATGCCTTGGATTTTACAACAAACTCAACAAATTAGTTCTCATAATTGCAATGTTATTTTTCATTTAAAAAAAAATCAATTTTCTTGGTTTCCTTTTGGTCAAGGCGCAGCTATCAGCATTAGCTACAAACCATAACCTGTAAAACACTTCCAAATTATCTGTTGCATCAATTCACTAAATCCTATAATTTTGCAGGTGGCTTAGAAAAATTAGTTTTGTGCCAACCAGGTAGGGGAACTGGCACATAAAATGAGGCAGGCATGTTGTTACGATCCTTGTAGAGATCAATAACTTATTTAAACTTCCAGTTGATATCTAAAAGGATGAAACAAGAAGATTTCATATTTTACAACTCTTACTGTAACAGACTAAAAGCATTCTTGACTAAACACTAATTTTTGTACACGACTTATACTTTAAACTACAGAACAAAATTTTTCCCTTTTACTTTTAACAACCAAAAAACCAACTTCGTGGGTATATTTTACATTGTTTTTAAGTAGTCATTCGATTTTCCCAGCTCCAGTCCAAAGTGATTCTTAGTTCGCAAAGGTTTACTTCCATTCCTTTCCTTGCCCAGCCTGGTAACTTTTAGTTCCAGAACTGTCTTTCACGGTGAAGGTTTTTCTTGGCGATTCTTCTCTGGCACAAGCTAAAAGAATCTTCCAGCCTTGTTTTAAATCGTCACAAACTTGGTCTTTTCAATCCAAGCATGAGCTCCCACCCGCATTTCTGTGCGGTGAATCAGAGGCTTTCAGTCTCTAGCTCCTCTCTTGCTCTCAGATCCCGGCAGACTAAATGTGTCTCAGACTTTCAGAGATATCTTAGAAACTCTCCCATCTCCATGGCAAGAATCACATGGTCCTTGTATCCAGGTAGAAATGCTGATTAGCTATCCTTGAGACCGCAGCTCTTTTTATCTTGGAAGTAAATGGACATTTTAAAGCATAACTGTTTACAACTCAACATTGTTATCACTTTCCTGGGACTTTGGACATCAATAGTCTAACCATTGTAAACACAGGTGCTGCTGCCATTGTCTCCAAGGCTGAAAACCTTCCACCTTCTTCCCAGTAAACAATTTGGGCTCCCTTTAATTGATAACAGCCATAGCACACAGGCCTGATGTTAGGCAGACTTCAAACCACATGACCCTGTTTATTTTATCCTAAATTACCAGCTCAGTTCCAAAACACAATCTTATAATCTTATACATCATAAGTGTAACAATGTAACAAGGGCAAAGTCTGCATACTTCATTATTTTTGAAGTTACAAGGAGCAATAAGAATACTTGTAGAGAAAATGGTGTCCCATTCATTCAAGTATTTTGTGTAAAACAAGCCAATTTACCATTTGTCATCAGTCTACCTCTGGAACATAGGATAGATGCCTGAGAAGCCCAGAGATTATAATGCCCAGTACAAGAGATTTTATTGATAAGATCCTGGGCCATACTCTTGTGTAACTTGATACTGGGCAGTAAAGAAAGTCTCTGCTTGTAGGGGAGGTGTCATTCACCGGTAAGGGTTAGCAGTGACGCTATACTGGAGTATCGAGCGCAGTATCAAAATTGTTAACAGTGACCGTACACAGTGCTTTTTTTTGTGAAAAAAGCATTCTTGGCATGTTGGTGGTGCAGCCAGAGCCAGCATTTATTGCTCATCCATAAAATGTTTACATAATGGTTGAGAGACTATGTCTTGAAGCAGTTTGACACAACTGCGTGCTTTGCTTGGCCACTTCAGAGGAGTGAAGAATCAACCAGGACGGTACAGGACTGAAGTAACATTCAGGTCAGACCACGTAAGTGCAGTAGGTTTCCTTTCCTGAATGACATTAATGAAATGGGTTTTTACAACAATCCAACAGTTTCATGGCATCTTTTACTGATACAAGCTTTTTATTAATAGATTTTTCCAAAGGCGGAAGTCAAATTTTCTATTATGATGGGATTCCAACTTGGAGTCTTGGGGTTGTGAGCCCAGGCCTCAAGATTATGAGTAGCTACGCCAGCACGGAACATGTAATTTTTCACACGTTTTGGAATATCTACTGGGCTTTTCCTAGAATAGACAGTCAACAACAAAAGCTGAATTTACACAGAATTTAAACAAGGACTTTGCTTTCAACCACTTAAAATTCATGGTTTTATTCATCTTAATGGTGTAGTTTGGTAACAATCTGCATTTTGGTATTATTTAATAAACTTAAGCCTTAATTGAATATCAAATTCCAATAGCTACCTTCCTATGTAATTTCTGGGTTAGGTCTGAAACAATGATGCAGACTTAACTAAAGCGCCACCTGCTGAGAAACATTCACTATGGTCAAAACTCCAGTGATTCAGCTAGATTGTTTATTAACTATTTATTGATATTTCTTTCAATGAGCTTCCCAACAAGGGAAGGATCAAGATAAGCCAGTGATTGTAGTAAGAAGCCTGGCAGAAATTGGAGCTCCATCCACTCATTTCTCCAGCTCCAACGGGACAGGAAGAATTTTCTACCTGAGACTAGAAAACTGACCAGTATCATTAGCCAGACTTTGACAGGGACATTCCTGGATATGAAAGAATGATTTATCAGCAAACACAGCAGATTTCAACCAGGCAAAATACTGAGAAGGCTCCACTTAGAAATTTGTTTTGTTGAGAAAAGACAGCTAGGCGAAAATTCACTGGATGGAAAGTAGTTGGACCACCGTGTACCAAGGAGGCACAATGGCAAAGGTCCTTTACATCCAGCACTTAGCAATGGTTCTAAGCTGTTGACCAAACGATGGAGTTTTTTTTGTTACCAGCTTGCAGGTTAGACCAAGGTCAGTCACTTGTGGTTGTGGAATTGTGAGAGAGGAAAACCTTTGTGGAGCTACAAAATGAACTTTAATCCAAGTTCTTCTCTGTTATTGGAGCCTCTAACTTTCAAACTAAACCATGTAATGATTTGCATTTTTTTGTTGGTTCTACTTGTCATGAGAATTTTCTCTATGTTTTTTTCCCCAAAGGATATTTCAATGCTGAATTGCTGAGACAGAGAAGAGATTTGTAACCCACATGTGCAAAAACTAAATATTTTATTTCAGGGCCTCATCCCCTCAGAATTTGACCAAATAATGGCATACGGTGTGTTTGTCCCTACAAGGAAGCCAATACTATTTGTAAGAAGCTCAGTACAAAGCAACAGTGATGAAAAAAAGATTATAGCACTCAAAATGGAAAAGGCAATGTTATCCAATGGCATTCATCCTAGAATACTACGGAAAAGCAGACCGAGAAAATAGGAGAGGTTCTGACTACAATGTGATACATTTTGGCATAAGCGTTAGGGAGAGGCAATATTGGCAGGAAATATTGAGAGAGTATTGAGCAAAGCATGTGGGATCCTGGGCTTCATAACTAGGGGCATTGAGTATAAAAGTAGGGAAGTTATGCTGAATCTTTATAAAACTCTGGTTTAGGCCACAACTAGAGCACTGCTTCCAGTTCTGGTCACCACATTTTCCTTCTCTTTGGAACAAAGGAGAATGAGGTGAGATTTGATTAAGGTGCACAAGATTACAGCAGGATTAAAGAAGGTAGGCAAACAAAAATTGTTAGTATCAGCTGATGGTACAAGGACTAGGGGACACAGGTCGAAGCATTTTGTGAAGAGATGCAGTGGGAATGTGAGGAAGAACTATTTTTACCCAGCGAGTAGTAATAACTTGGAATTTGTTGCCATCAGGGTGGCAGAAGCAGAGGCAATGAACAAGGGTATTGGATGGGCACAGAAGGAAATAAACTTGCAGAGCTACAGGGAAAGAGCAGGGGAATTTGACTGGATTCCTCCAGAGAGAGCTGGCACAGACTTGATGGGCTGAATGGCCTCCTTCTGTGCTGTAAACAACACTAATATGACAATATTTCAAACATGATTGGATATGAAAGCTGTGTCAGAGAGTTGGACAAAGTCCACGTAGGGGCCAGTGCTTGTGCACAGCCATGTGTGATAGCTCTATAGGGATGTTAAATCTTTTCTCAATTTCAGCTGAAATGTAAGATATATTCCATACATGAGGCTATACCAGATACACAAATATTCACTCAAGCCATACTCCAGCACTAGTTCACTCTTAAGAGCTTGTCTTTTCGATGACTACCAGCAGAAATGAGTATCTAGTTATTCTATTCTAATAAAAGGAGCTATCCAGTTAACAGCTCAGTAAATTTATGCAGTTGGGTCACACAAATTAGGAGTCTCCCATATTCCATCGCCACTGTTAGCTCAATTTGTGGATCTGCCACAATTGAAAATATAGACCGGAATTTCAGATTGTTAGCTGCTAACCCCTGTTGTGGCCTGTGGATTGAGCCCAGCACTCAGTTTTAAGACCTGACAGCACTCAGTCTAAGACCTGACATCAGAGCTGGATAATGAGGGGAGATCTAAGAAATAGGCAACACTTCAGGAAAGGAGAAAAATCAATGGAGAAGAGGCTAAAAGAACACAGAACAGTTTGCAGGCAGCTAAACCAATCAATAACACTCAGAATATCAAACAAAATACCCCTCTGCTCTGGAGACGCCCGATTGTTTGTTAGTGGTATATCATATGCTGCAAGTACTGACAAAAGTGGAAGAAATATGGCAGGCTGGAGTGATTGGCAGCTGAGAGATGTGAACCTGAGATGTGTTCTGTATTGGCAAATAATTACAGCTTACAACATGTCAGTACCTGGAACTTAAACAAGAGTTCAAGCTGCACATACCTCAAGTGCTTCATGCCAAAGCAAGCAGTACAATTACAGGCTTTAAACTGGCTCAAAACAATTCATACTTCTACACACTTATCTTAGATTTAAGAAGGTTGTTGATTAGGATATACACATAGCAAAGCCCATTG
The DNA here is from genome assembly GCF_964194155.1 of Cetorhinus maximus. NCBI lineage: Eukaryota > Metazoa > Chordata > Chondrichthyes > Lamniformes > Cetorhinidae > Cetorhinus > Cetorhinus maximus. The sequence goes on from NC_135880.1 coordinate 186,120,772, forward strand.
CCCATTCAGACAAAGATGACAAAAAGGCACTACAGAGAAAGCATAAAAATTGTCTAAAGAAATTAGTGTCATCAACAGGGTTTTCTGATCTAGAAGAGAGTAAACTTTGAACAAAAAGGTGACAGCAAGGCCCAAGACAGATGAAACGAGTCTATAAATCACAAGGACTAGTGGGTTATTAGGCAAACTGGTTGATTGGTCAGGAGAGATTGGTACTAAGCAGGTAGGCTGCTGCAGCAAATGGCTGACTTACTCATTTGTTTACATACAGCCATACAGTATTCCTCGGACTCAAAATTGTTTCTGTTGCCTCCACAACCTCCGTAGACGAACCAAACACATTTCTTCTTGTTGATGTTGAAATACCAGCGAGGCATCATGGCCCGACAGGGGCCAGTCATAGCCTCCTGTGAGCAGACAACTGTGTGGAGACAGGACAAAGCGTCAGAGATGGCCAAAGGCAAACTAATCCTGGACAGATTCTATAGGTACAGCAACAGAGTACACTGTGTAAAAAGTTCATTAACACAGGATTGGGCACAATAAAAAGTATGGTATTAACCTTGGAAAGGCAGGTTACCAAAGACCATGACTCAGGTGTGAATTTTAAAAAGCACAGTGTGATATTCGCTCCCAACCAACACTCCACTGTGAAGTGTAGCCAGTATGGGTCAGCACACTGCTCTTCCAACCATAGGAGCTGTACTTGGACTCTTTCCACCTGGACTGCACCAAATATTGTATCCTTGATGGTTATTTGAAAATAACTTGCATCCTTAATTGAGCAGGGGCTCAAACTGAAACCAGTAATAGCTGATGTGGGAAATGCAAGTGTTCCATTGAGCATTTTATCTAACCTCTCCACTCAGCTTCTGGCACTGCACAGGTGACACTAGCAGATATGAACTTGATGCGTACTCCATGACTTTTTCACAGGTCTCCTACTCATCAACAACATTTATTTATAAAACATCTTTAGACATACTAATACCCCAAGGGTCTTCACAAGAGAGAGCTTTAAAACAAAATTTGACAAAAGGGATATCAGGACAGGTTTAAAGAGCATTCTAAGTAGCAGCAAGAGATGGAGAGACAGAGAATTTAAGGGGAGAATTCTAGAGTTTAAAACCTGAACAGATGAAGGCACACCTACCAATGATGGTAGGATTAAAATCATGGATGCACAAGGGGCCTGAATTGGAGGAGTGTAGAGCTCCAAACGTTGTAAATGATTACAAAGATAGAGAGGGGTGAGGCCATGGAGGGATTTGAAAACAACATTCAGATTTTTAACATTGAAGGGCTGTCAGATCAGGAGCCAATTTAGGTCAGCGAGAACTGGGGTGATATGTGAACAGTAATTTGGTGCAAGTCAGGGCCTGGGCAGGAGAGTTTAGATGAGTTCATGTTTATGTTGGGTGGGGGTGGAAGGTGGAAGGCAAACCTGTGGAGCACTGGAATAGCCAGGTTTAGAGATAACAGAAGTATGGATCAGGGTTTCAGTTGCCGATGAACTGAGTGAGGGATGGGTTTGGGCTATATTAATACAAGTGGAAGTAGGCAGTCTTAGTGACGGTACTGCTCTGTGGTCGAAAGCTCATCGCCAATCAAATATGACATCAAGGTTGCGAACAAATTGGTTCAGCTTCAGACAGTAGCCAAGGAAAGGGACAAGTCAGTGACTAGAGTTTGGGTTGGAGACGGAAGACAATGGCACAAATCTTGTGGTCAACAGCGAAGCGGAGAATTTTCCTCTCCAAGTGTTGTTTCTGACATTGGTGGGATTAAGGAGCCGGGGCAAGGGGCGCAATGGAGCTATGTTGTTGGATGGTGAAGGTGGCGGAACAGAGGCGGGGGAGCAAAGCCGGGAGAGGTGGATCAAGCTGGGAATATTAGACAGGGTGTAAGCCAAGGGTGCCAGAGGAGCAGGAGTGCATTCACGCTCCTGTTGATCTAATTAAATCTATCTAAAAAGTGGTATATGTTCTGACAGGTTCCAGCAGAGCCATCAGGGTGGGCTATTTGGGCTTACTGAAATTTTGGATTTGAGCGTAAGTGGGGTCCCCATAAGTTGTGGTGCTGGGGCAGTGCTGTTGCAGCCCTCAATAGTGGCAAACCTTTCAACGTTCACCGCTACCGGGAATCCAGGCCAATAGTTTCAGTTTTCCCACTATTTAGTTGGAGGAAATTTTAGTTAATCATTTCCTGGGCATTGGACATTTAGCATAGTCACAGTCATGCAGGATGCCATTGGTGACTTTGATGAGGGCCATTTCAGTCCTATTGCAAGGACAGAAAGCCAGTGAGAAGGATTCAAATATGGAGCTGCAGGAAAGATAAGCAGGGATTTGGAAGGTGACAATAATTTCAAGGACTTGGGACAAGGGAGGTTAGGGGCAGGGTAGTCACTTGCAAGACCTCATTGAAACTATGACAAATTGGTCTTGTGTTATGACCAAAGCTGTCAATTAATGCAGTTAGCTTCCATGTTTAATGCATTCATACTTCTGGCAATTCATTTTTTTAAAAACACGTTAATCATGCAAGTTTCATAGCAGAGCAAGTACAGGATACGGGGACAGGGGGGCAGGGGAGCTTGAAACAGAAGGAAGCATGGCAAGTTTATAATCCAAGAGAGAAAATAGGATGGGAGGGGGTAGTCCAAGAAAGGATGTGGGACCATAGGGTGAAAACAAAGAGAAGAGAGCAGGGCGAGGGGAGAACAGGGAAGCCTGAAAGAGAAGAGAGGACTGGCAAAGTCTAACACATTTGGATGCAGCGGTCAGGGTCAAGCAGGAACCCATCCAATCGACTGCACCAGACATTCTGCTCAGAAACCTATTATCTTTAACAAAAGTTGGAAATGACATGAAAAGTAACTTCCCATTTCTTTGGTTTAGTTTTCAGGCAAGACAAATCACTTAGTACTAACTAGGCAGACAGATTAGCACACAGGCCAGAAATATTAATAGTAAAGCTGGCATTAAATCTAAGTCAGGTGGCAACGGGATCATTAAAAGGTGCAAAAGATTAAGTGTAGCATTATTAATTACAATTATTTTTTTAAAACTTGGTTGACAAACATACACAACATCCAGCCTGCTCTTGCCTCCATCCCTCTGGGCCCTGGGTGTGTGCCCCCGCCCCATCTTTCCCTGCCCTCTACCCATTTGTACATGTGTTGGAGGTGGTTCAGAGGAGGTTTACTAGATTGATACCTGGAGTGAGCGGGTTGTCTTATGAGGAAATGTTAGACAGACTGGGCTTGTTTCCATTGTTTAGAAAAGTGAGGGATGACTTGATTGAAATATATAAGATCCTGAACGGTACTGACAAGGTGGACTTGGAAAGGATGTATACTCTTGTGAGTGAGTCCAGAACTAGGGGGCACTGTTCCAAAATGAGGGGTTGCCCTTTTAGGACAGAGATGAGGAGAAATCTTTTTCTGAGGGTTGTGCAACTTTGGAACACTGCCTTCGAAGGTGCTGGAGGTGGGGTCATTGAATAGTTTTAAGGCAGAGATACATAGATTCTTGTTAGGCAAGGGAATCAAAGGTTATCTGGAGTAGACTGGAATGTGGAATTCAAAACACAAACAGATGAGCCTTGATCTTATTGAATGTTGGAGCAAGCTCGAGGAGCAGAATGGCCTACTTCTGCTCCTATTTCCTCTGGGCCCTACACGGTCCACAATGATGCAAAAAAAAAAAAAAAAAATCGTTTGCATAACCTTGCAACCAATTCTGTTATAGATCCACTGGATAATCCCAGAGTGTCAACAGAGGATAAGATAACCTCACAGAGTGCCCACACAGGATTAGGTTAACCCTGTAAAGTGCTGTTCACAGGACCAATGTCACAGATGCAGATACTGCCCTGGTACGAATAGGCAGTTCTGCCTAGTGTGCCTAGTCTACCTAAGTCTTGATGGTTTACACTGCGTGCGTTCTCAAATGATGACCCAAGTATTTTTGCAATTCCCCACATTTACATGCTTATCCTAAAACCTCTCAAATCTGAAAAATATCTTAAAACACTTATTTTCCACAAAATAATCCAATGCTTCTAAATTCAGCTGTAAAAAATATTCTAAATTTACCCAAGTAAGGAAACGGACATTTAGCTGACATGTTTTTGCCTTAGGAAACCTTTCTGTTTAACAGTTTTTTAGATTTATTCTTCTATTATATTTACTTGGTACAAACTAAATATTTCACTGCACATAGTTCAGGACTAGTCCTACAGCTTCTACTGCACAACACTTGTTTTGAGTAACTAACTTTGAAGGTCACTCTAGATGACCTTCCCCAAGGGGAATAACCTTGAATGTATTTAATCATCTTTAGTAACAAAAATCCTATGTTAACTTTCTGGAGATCACCTCTACAAATATAAAATGACCTTGTGCCTATTATTCAGTTAGACGTGTCTTGTGATTACAAATTCTCTTTCAGAAAGTACAAAGACATTAGGTAAATTCAAAAAGGACAAGTCACCTGCTGGAGGCAGAAAATCACCGAGCCCAGGAAAGAGGATACTGAGCCTGGCACACAAACAGAGCCTGTTCACGTCCTAGCCTCAGGTGCTTTTACACTGATAGAGCACCTTTGGCTACAGGCACAGAGTTTGCGGTGTACACCTCCAAATGATAAACTCAGTGACCCGAAATTTTCAAGATCAACCTTCTACAAAAATTACACTAAAATTTACTGCAGTGTCTGTGTCAATCTTGCTGACAGGAATTTAGCTGAAATTTTCTGCCAGCTAATTTGTCTACACTGGAATGTGAGAACCAGCACAAAAGCAGTGTCAGCAAACGAGGAGAAAAATTTTATGCAGCAAGCAATGATGATCTGGAATGTTCTGCCTGAAAGTGTGTAGGAAGCAGATTCAATAATAATTATTTATAGAAGGGAATTGGATAATATATGTGTGCGTGTGCTTATATGAAAAGAAAAAAATTACAAGGTTGCGGGGAAAGAGCAGGAAAGATGTTTTTGCAGAGTTGGCAAGGGCATGACAGGCCAAAAGACCTCACTTTGTGTTGTGTCAGTCAATGATTCTATGAAAAGGGGTAACAGTGAGTGGGCTGCTGTCTTCCGCCCTAACACCTTACTGTCAGAACTTTCTGTCTCTACTACTCCTCTTCTGTTTCTATTATGATGCAGATCATGTGTAATGTTTCACTGCAAAACTGACATAAATCAGTTAGGCATGAACTTCCTCAAAAAAAGGTGTTGCACCTCTCTTACACCATAGTAATATCGAAACTTTGTAGGAAATTCCAGGTGAATCTTCTTGCGATTCTTCCTTTTTACATGTTGATTCTTTATTATTTTAAAATCTAAAGATTGTTTTTTATTCCTGAATGGACACATCTTCATGTGATGTTCCAACGGGTTCCCATCTATGGCATAGCAACTCCCAGCTTTGACTGGGCTGGAGAGAGAGGCAATGGATGGAAATAAAAAACAAGGAGAAAATTCATGTTGGCAACTCCCAGCGGCTGGCTGCAAAGAACTTTGATATCAACCCTTTAGTGTGCTAGATCAGGCATGGAATGAAATAAATTGCAGGGAGACAATCAGGACTAAGCAAAAAATCCAAAAGAATAACAAGACAACTTCTGAAACTGCTCAGTGAACAATGCAATTCAAGTCAATTTAGCTGAAAGATGTCAAAACTTCAGGATGGTTTTCAAAGGTTTATTTCTAAAAAAGGATTCCAGGCAACATATTCATTCAAGGTTAAGGAAATCAAAGTTATCACTGGAGAGGCAGAAAGGGATAGCGAGAGAGGGGAAAGATAAGTGAGAAAGAGGGGGAAGGAGAAAACAAGGAAAGATGGAAGGGAAGAAAAAAAGACAGCAGAAAAAGTGGAAGCAGAAAGGAGGAAAAGAGCAAGGAGCAAAAGAGGGGGATTGGAGAGAGGTAGTGAGGGAGGAAAGAAAAATGGAGTGAGACATGAGGGGACCCAAGGATGGAGAGATGAGGAGTGGGAAGGAAACTGTCAGTTTATAACAAAAACAAAAATTGCTGGAAAAACTCAGCAGGTCTGATAGCATCTGTGCAGAGAAAGGCAGAGTTAACGTTTCGAGTCCGTATAACTCTTCTTCAGAGCTAAAGGGAAGTATAAATGTGGTGAAATATGTACTGTTTAAGGGGGGTTGGACAGGTGAAGCTGGATAGAAGACCAGTGATAGGTGGAAGCAAAAAGGAGAGATTGCAAAAGATGTCATAAAGAGAAGGTTGAAGGGGTGTTGATGGTGGTGGTACTGGCTAAAGGAGGTGCTAATGATGACATTAAGAGTACAAAGCAGGATGATCAAGTGGCAGAGGGCCCTAGTGGGGGTGGGGTGGGGGTCAGTGTGGGAGAAAAGAATGAAATAGGCTAAAAGGTGGGAATAAAACAATGAATGGAAATAAATTTTAAAAACAATAACAGAAATAGGTTGGAAAAAATATATACATATAAATTTAAATAAATAAATATTTGAAAAAAGGGGATCAAAAAGAGGATCAATTTATAGATGGTAATAAAATAAAGCGGAGAAATTGAATAAATATTGTGTCAATTTTTACCAGAGAGCAGAGGATCAAGGACAAAATAAATAGTGAAGTGGCTGAGAGTGAGATCAGCAGTATTAGGGTGGATAAATGGAAATTTGAGATAGAATACTTAGATTAACCGTAGATAAACAATTATGGCACAATGGGATACATCCTAAGGTCCTGATGGGAGAGCAGAAAGAAATTGTAATGGTTCTAGCAACTATGTTTCAGAGTCCTACTCAGAGAGGGCATGTGCTGGAAGTTTGCAGAGCGGCCATTTTTAAAAAGGAAGCCATCAAGTGGGTAAATTTTAGAAGTCTCTAATTAAGGATGAGATTACCATATATCTAGATAAAGAGAAAATATTTAGAAATCACAGAATCTCAGTGCAGAAGAGGCCTTTCGGCCCATCGAGTCTGACCTATCTACCTAATCCCATTTACCAGCACTTAGCCCATAGCCTTGAATGTTATGACGTTCCAAGTGCTCATCCAGGTACTTTTTAAAAGGATGTGAGGCAACCCGCCTCCACCACCCTCCCAGGCAGCGCATTCCAGACCGTCACCACCCTCTGGGTAAAAACGTTTTTCCTCACATCCCCCCTAAACCTCCTGCCCCTCACTTTGAACTTATGTCCCCTCATGACTGACCCTTCAGCTAAGAGGAACAGCTGCTCCCTATCCACTCTTTCCATGCCCCTCATAATCTTGTACACCTCGATCAGGTCGCCCAGTCTTCTCTGCTCCAACGAAAACAACTCAAGTCTATCCAAACTCTCTTCATAACTTAAACATTTCATCCCAGGCAACACCCACGGTGGTTGACAGGGCCCTCAACTGTGTCCGGCCCATCTACCGCGCATCAGCCCTCACACCTTCCTCTCCCTCCCAGAACCATGATAGGGTCCCACCCCCTTGTCCTCACTTATCACCCCACCAGCCTCCGCATTCAAAGGATCATCCTCCGCCAACTCCAGCATGATGCCACCACCAAACACATCTTCCCTTCACCCCCCCGGCGGCATTCCGCAGGGATCGTTCCCTCCGGGACACCCTGGTCCACTTCTCCATCACCCCCTACACCTCTACCCCCTCCCACGGCACCTTCCCATGCAACCACAGAAGGTGCAACACCTGCCCCGTTACTTCCCCTCTCCTCCTCGTCCAAGGGCCCAAACACTTCTTTCAAGTGAAGCAGCATTTCACTTGCACTTCCCTCAATTTAGTCTACTGCATTCGCTGCTCTCAATGCGATCTCCTCTACATTGGAGAGACCAAACGCAGACTGGGTGACCGCTTTACGGAACACCTTCGGTCTATCCGCAAGCTTTACCCAGACCTCCCTGTCGCTTGCCATTTCAACACTCCACCCTGCTCTCATGCCCACATGTCCGTCCTTGGCCTGCTGCAATGTTCCAGTGAAGCTCAACGCAAACTGGAGGAACAGCACCTCATCTTCTGACTAGGCACTTTACAGCCTTCTGGACTGAATATTGAATTCAACAACTTTAGATCATGAACTCCCCCATCCCCACCCCTTTTCTGATCCTCCTTTTTCCAATAATTTATAATTTTTTATATATATATTTTTTTAATATATTTTTTCCCACCTGTTTCCATTATTTTTAAATGTATTTCCATCCATTGTTTTATCTCTATCTTTTAGCCTATTTCAATCCCTTCCCCCCCACCCCATCCCCACAAGGGCTGTCACTTTCGTCCTGCTTTCTACCCTTAATGCCCCTATTAGCACATTCCTCAGCTAATATCACCACCGTCAGCACCCCTTTATCCTTTTGTCTATGACACCTTTGGCAATCTCTTCTTTGCCTCCAACTATCACTGGCCCTCTATCCAGCTCTACCTGTCCCACCCCACCCTTCAACCAGCTTATATTCCACCTCATTTCTTTATTTTTTAGTTCTGATGAAGAGTCATACGGACTCAAAACGTTAACTGTATTCCTCTCCGCAGATGCTGTCAGACCTGCTGAGTTTTTCCGGGTATTTTTGTTTTTATTTAACATCCTGGTGAATCTCCTCTGCACCCCTTTCAGTGCAATCACATCCTTCCTATAATGTGGCGGCCAGAACTGCACACAGTACTCCAGCTGTAGCCTCACCAAGGTTCTATACAACTGCAACATGACCTCCCTACTTATGTAATCTATTCCTCGAATGATATAGGCAGCATGGATTTCAAAAGAGACATTTGTGCTTGACAAACCTCAATTCTTAAAGGAGATAACAAATACGGTTGATGAGGAAATGAAATAGATGTTGTGCATGACGACTTTTGGAAAGCCTTTGACACGTGCTATTTGGGAGGTTATAAGGGGAAAATAAAGGGTTTAGAGTTAGGGGACAAAAACAAATTGGATTAATATTTGAACAGAAAATGCTGGAAAAACTCAGCAGGACTGACAGCATCTGTGGAGAGAGAAACAGAGTTAATGTTTCGAGGCTGCATGACTATTTCCAGCATCTGCAGTATTTTGCTTTTATCTTGGATTAAAATTTGTTTGGAAAAGAAACCAGAATAGAGCACTTTTTCCAGAGTGATTGCAAGCTGGTAGCGGTGCCCCACAGTTGAGTTCACTTCTGCTCACTGTATACATCAATTATTTGGATATGAACCTAGAGTGATGGTGAAATTTGCAGATGATACCAATATCAAAGTCATGCAATGAAATGTACAATAGAAGCAGAGCTTCTCTCTACCTTTCGCTCGCACACATGCATAATGTATTCACTTGAGAGGAGAGTAGAAAATGCAAAGAGTCTGGCTTCCTGCTCGTCTCCATTTTTAAATAGCTGCATAGCATATTGCACTGCATGTGAAGTCCTGCTTTGGTATTTTGATTCAGCTACATTGCCACGTCAAGCCACATTACCTACCAATGCTAACTTTCCTTGAGGGGATAGCTCTTGCATAACAAAGACTTAAAGGACTTGCACTTGGCTAACATTCTCAAGAAATACTTCAGATGATGTATTTCACTGCACTTCTTGAAATAACTGCTGGCAAAGGGTCAGGACTCCAGAAAAAAAAATTACTAGAATGTTCAATTCCTGCCAGAAGAGCAAATTGGAGATAAGTGGAAGGTCCCTTGTTGTAGCTTGCTACACAAAACAAAGAATGAATAATCTGTTTTTTTCTTCAATGAGAAGGCTGTTTGTTTCTCAGCCTCGCTATAAAACGTAAAACTAGAAACTTCTTAATAGCTTCATCATACAATAATTAATGCATCAATTACCTTTCACATCATTGACAAGGTTCTTTTTGTACAAATCTTCCTCACTGCTTTCCTCCTCCCAGTCATCAATGTATTCATCTTCATCTTCTTCAGAATAGTCATAATCCAGTTCATCCACCTGCTCCTCATCTTCAATAGCCATTTTCTCTACTTCAGTGGACTCCTCTTTGCTAAAGAATTGAGTGCGTTATGGTTAGAAGGGTGCTTTTGGCATTAGAAAATGTTCATATTGTGAGATTGTTTACCCACAGCCCACTTCCCATTTGCACATTTCAGAACTGAGAGTCTCCACAGACTCAGGGAGCAACTTTACTGACTCAGTCTTGCTTCCCATAGGATACTGCTTATTGGATTCCAATTTGTCAATTACCAGTAAAATGCAATTATGGAATCCACCCAAAGGTACAGGACTAGGTTTAAGTCTCTGATCAGAGATGCACTGCTCAACCCCTCTTCCATTTCCCTGTTCCCTACCCATAAAATCTCAACACATCAAGCACGTAGTATAATTGGCTCCAGTCATGCAGGGTATTATCCTACTTCTATATGAAAAGCTGGTCTCTTCTAAGGACCGGACCCAACTAGGACAGTGTTATGCTAATTCTATTCTTGTCTTTCAATATCATTTGGTTTATCATTCCTATGCATTAATTCAAATACTCGGGGAAACTTCAACCTATTTTCCTATGTAATAACAATCATTGCACTTCAAAGTGAAGTATTGTGTGAAATATTGGGATATTTTAATGTTAAGGTACTTGATAAATGGGCACCATAGCAATCCAAAGATTCTCAAAGGAAGGGGAGCAGAGCAGGGTGGGGGGGAGAGAAAATAGGGCATTGAGAGGGAGCAGGTGAAAGAGAGAGCGAGTGCAGTACGAGTCACTGGGGCACTCTTGCTTCACAATGAGCTCTCATAGTCACCCTCTGCTGCCCTGCATGGTATGAGCATACCTATTTTGTGATTACATTTGATTAATTCTCATTCTATTAACTCAGTTTAACAGTGCATATTTGTTTCTTCCTTCTAATTTTTCCACTTCTCTCCAGAATGCCCTGGCACACATAGTTTGGACATCTGCACAATATCGTCAGAAGTATAAAATCCAAGACCAATTTGTGAAATGGATTTGTGACAAAAGAGGGGAATGAACTGTCTTGGAGGTGTCTGCCCACATGCATTGGTCATTCAGTCTGGTGCCACAGCCTCAGTGGTCACATTTCCACCAAAGCCCTTGTACAAATACCTGTATTATACATCTGGTGACAAGCAGGTTTGATACATGGCATTGGGCTTGGATTCTTGAATTTTACCATGCTGAAGGTAAGTGTCTAAGATTAAGGGAGAGATTTGGTGCAAAGCTGGGTATGGAAACATGCAAGCGCAATGGTTCACTGCATATCTTTGTTCCATTTCCATGCTACTAAAGCCCGACAACCCTAACTAGCAGAGCTACCCAGTCAATGTATGAGGCACCAGGTTGGAAGAATTTACTCAATTCTTCTGGCATGTGGTGCTGTTTGTCATGCTGCACAGGAAGTTAGGCACCTGTCCACCTAATGAGTACTCAAATCCATGTTTACAAGTGCCTCATGACCAGTTGGTAACTGTCTTCCTTTAGGAAGAGAGGAGCGATGCCCTTGGGAGTGGAGCTGGCTCTGCGATGATATGATTGATGGTAGATCAGAACCGAGTTCATGCTTCAGGACAGACTCAGTAATTCAATACATATGTGCACTCCAGGGCAATGTTCATGATTAATTGGATGGCTTTGATTGATAGACCGGTCACAGGAGCTGGGCTGAGAATTCTTTCCATTCATCTTCAAACTTCTGAAAGCCATCATGGGTAGCTGGTCTCCAAGCTCTGACTGCTGATATGCTTGACTTTTCTTTGGGTAAGTAACACCACCCAAAATGAATCTAATGAACCTAGAATTCCAAGTGTTCAACACAGCTCTGTTGAAAGGGAAAAATCTGGAAACAGTAACAAAGATGCTAATTGTCTTCCTCCCCTTATCTACCTTGTGAAGAAACATGGGGTAATCAGGTACTGGATTTAGTTTTTAAGCAGTGACCCTGATGTAGCATCAGATTTTCATGGGGAACACTATTAGATTCAACTTGATTTTGTGCTAATACCAAATTTCATGAAGATTGACTTTGGAAAGATGGTTGAGGACTTAAATCAGGTTAATTGTGTCACCCTGCTAGGTAGGGACATTACCAACACAACTAAAAGGAGGAAAGAATAATTTCCAAACCATCCTAATTTAAACAGAAGCCATGTATGTCACTCGGCCAATGGTAAAATAAAGCCAAATTTGCTAATTTATCACAGAGAAGAACGAAATCACACTCGAGCAAAATTACTTCAACAGGCTTATTAAAAAAGATCCCAGGGGATATCAGCTGAAGGCAACAAAAGTTGCCATCAGAGCAGTCAAAAAGTTACTTTAGTAGATGGTGGGGATATCCAAAGGTCTTGTTTAATCATGTTAGCAAGCAGATGGCCTTTAAGGACTGTATAGGATTCTTCAGAGCAGATTCAGTTAAGCTCCCAGTATAAGGAAAATGCTTTAAATGGCTACATAACATCAGTATTCAGTACTGAAGAAGGTCTTTAGTTAACAATACATTGTAGGGATGATGGTCAAGTTATGTGTCCAAGTGAATGCGCATACGATCCTGAAAAGAAAGATCTCAAAACTGAACGGACTGATGGTTCTGACAGCAAAGTGTGCCCCAGGAAATGGGAGTTGTGCAGTTTGAGCCTTGTGCTCACCAATTAAATAGCTCACTGGCGTCTGGGATTGTTCCTATGGACTGGAGGCAAATCCAAGTGACACCAATATTTAAAAGGGCAAAAAGTCAGAACTGGCAAATTACAGGTCTTCACCTTGGTTGGAGATAAGTTGTTAGCGAACACTGTGAATAGTAATGTAGAATAGCTACGTTGGCAGAGAAAGGCTTATTAACAAGCCTCAAAAAGGCTTTTTGAAGAGGTCACATCTCACCAACCTGGTTGAACTGTTTGAGCATGTTATTCGTTGATGGATTCTAGTCACCTGGTTGACACTGCATATGTTGATTTCCAAAAAGGCAGGCGTCACTTAAGATAATTAATAAGATTGGCTGGGATAAGAAATTGACTGCATGCCCAGAGACAGAAGGTTGTTATTAATAGCAATGGTTCTCAAGGAGACCGATTACAAGTGGGGATTGCTGCTGAGGCTGCAGTGTTTCATCAGCATCAATGATCTGGGTAGAATTATTGAAGAAGCTGACTGCAAATGATGTTAAGAATTATATGGGTCTTAGGATAGGAAATGACAAAACAGATTATAGGCAGACTTAGGTGTGATGAGGGCAGGCAAGGAACATAAAAGCAGACTGCAAAAGCTCCAACAGGTATGTAAAAAGAAAATGATAAGTGAAGACAAATGTAGCCTCTTACAGCCGAAATGGGAGAATTTACAGAGAACAAGGAAATGGCAGAGAAATTAAACAACTACTTTAGTTCTGACTTCACAGAGGAAGATACAAATAACTTCCCAGAGATACTAGGGAACCAAGGGTTAAGTGAGATGGAGGAACTGAAGGAGTTTAGTATTACTAAAACAATACTGCTGGTGAAATTAATGGGACTGAAAGCCAATAAATCCTCAGAGCCTGATAATCTACATCCCAGGGTACAAAAGGAGGTGGTCATGGAAATAGTGGATGCGTTGATTGTCATCTTCCAAAATTCTGTAGATTCTGGAACACTCCCGGCAGAAGGGTGGCAAATGTAACCCCATTATTAAAAAAAAAGGGAGGGAGAAAAGAGAGAATTATAGACCAGTTAGCCTAACATCAGTAGTAGGGAAAATTCTAGAGTCTATTATAAAGGATGTGAAAGCTGGACACTTAAAAAATATCAGTGGGATTAGACAAAGTCAACATGGATTTATGAAAGGGAAATTGTGTTCGACAAATCTACCAGAGTTTTTTGAGGGCGTAACTATCAGAATAGATAAGGGAGAACCAGTGAATGTAGTGTATTTGGATTTTCAGAAAGCTTTTGAGGAAGTCCCACATAAGAGGTTAGTGAGCAAAATTGAAGTACATGGGATCGGGGGTGTAATATTGGCATGGACTGAGAATTGGTTAGCAGACTGGAAACAGAGAGTAGGAATAAAAGGGTCTTTTTTGGAGTGCAGGCAGTGACGAGTGGGGTACTGCAGGGATCAATGATTGGGCCCCAGCTACTCTCAATATATATATATATCAATGATTTTGATGAGGGAACCAAAAGTAATATTTCCAAGTTTTTTGACGACACAAAATCTGGTGGGAATGTGAGCCATGAGGAGGGTGTTAAGAGGCTTTAAGGCAATTTAGACAGGTTGAGTAAGCGGGAAAATCTACATGGCAGATGCAGTAATATGTGGCTAAGTGCGAAGTTATCCATTTCAGTCGGAAAAACAGAATGGCAGAGTATTTTTTAAATGGTGATAGACTGGGAAATGTTGATGTACAAAGGGACCTGGGTGTCCTTGTACACCAACCACAGAAAGTAAGCATGCAGGTGCAGCAAGCAGATAGGAAGGCAAATGGTATGTTGGTCTTCATTGCGAGAGGACTTGAGTACAGGAGCAAGGATGTCTTACTGCAGCTGTACAGGATCTTTGTGAGACCACAACTGGAGTATTGTGGGCCATTTTGGTCTCTTTACCTAAGAAAAGGTTATACTTGCCATAGAGGGAGAACGGCGAAGGTTCACCAGGTTAATTCCTGGGATGATAGCATTGTCATACGAGGAGAGATTGGGCCGACTAGGCATGTATTCACTGGAGTTTAGAATAATGAGAAGGAATCTCATCGAAATGCATAAAATCCTGACAGGGATGGACAGGCTGGATGCAGGTCACAGATTCAGGATACGGGATAGACCATTCAGAGCCGAGATGAGGAGAAACTTCTTCACTCAGAGGGTGAGCCTATGGAATTCTCTACCACAGAGGCTGTGGAGGCCAAGTCACTGAATATATTTAAGAAGGAAATAGATAGATTTCTGGACTCTAAAGGCATCAAGGGGTATGAGGAAAGTACGAGAGTATGGTGTTGATCAGCCATGATCATACTGAATGGCGGAGCAGGCTCGAAGGGCCGAATGACCTACTCCGGCTCCTATTTTCTATGTTTGCATGAACCCACATATCAAGAACCAATGCTATGCATTTGTACAGGGTTGCAAGCTTTAGCCTATTTGGTCGGAGAAAGATATGGGCTTTGTAATAAAAGAACCTGTGCAGATCCATAACCAGTACTCATAATCTTGCAAAAGAGTGTGCTAGAATATATTGCCAGGATAATTAATTGCAAAACAAAAATACTATATTGTTCTTAACAAGGTCTTAGTTGGGTCATATTTGGAACTGTGACCAGTTTTGGTCGTCAGTATGTGGGTGACTAATAAGCCAGAGATTGATATCTAGTTTAAAGGCCCTCAATACGCTTGAAGAACTGTGGCTTTTTATTCCAGAAAGGCATATGAGATTTAAATGAAGTCTTCAAAAAATGAACAGATTACATTTGATCCATGTGGATAGGCTACTTGAGTTGCAGGGGTTAAGGTGAACTGGGGACGTGAGCATCAGTTACATAAAGATAGAAATGGATTATGCGGCAGAAGATGCTTCTTTTCCAAGAATCATTGATCAATGCAACAAATTGTTGGCTCATTCAGAAAATATGGATCTGCTGAGCTGAGCTCCCAAGTATGGCTGCCATTGCTGCACACAGAAAGCAGATAGGTGTTGGGGAAATGTCTCAATCACTATGGTCACTTGAAACATGTTTGATCACCAACGGGTTCAAATGTTTTTTGTTGATCTGAAATTGGTCTTGGGTTTTCCATCTTTTTTCCCTCTCCCTGGCGGGCAGGTAGGAGGGCGTTGGCTGGAGGAAAGGAGGGAAGGACCTTACGGATTATGGTGTGCTCAAGTTGCACCATAACAATTAACAGTGTGTGATAGGCCAGATAGACCAGTTGGCCTTTTCCTCTTATTGTATTGTTTTGAACTTGCACCAAAGTTCTCTTGGCTTAGATAAGTGGGATGTGCCCCTATAAAAAGTTTGTGTGCACACCATATCTGACAAAATCTTTATCTATCCAGACTTAGTACCTGCTTGTTTTGGGGTCCTGTAAGCAGATGATGAGATTTGGCAACTGCCAGGCACCACTTAACAAAATGAAGGGATAGCAGATGCTGGACGCATTACAAAACAGATGGGATGACGCAGAATAGTTTTGTAATCTGCTGATCCCCATTCTGCAAGCTCATTCTCATGTCTGCTTGACTGGCTACGAACATCACAAGCAAAAAGCTGTTATTCCTAATTGTATCTGCCAGTATCATTCACAGGGATCAGACAGACATAGCACCCTTTGCATATTTGTCAGTCTGAGCAAGTCGTGTTTGAAGGTAGGAAGTTACTACGTAATATGAGCCTTTCTGCATAGCAGTAGTCTACTCCTGTGCTGCAGACCTTCCATGACCTCTTCAACCACAGAGTCCAAGAGCATCTAACAAGGGAGACTCCAACTCATTTCTATTTGGTCCAAAACCAAAATAAATAGTGTGCTTCCTGCCTATCCCAAGCCTCCTATTAAACTGGAATGCTGGTGCTCCTATGAATAATGTCATATAGAAATATAAAACTATGCAAGATTTTCATTACACATACAAACAGGTGCTGCGTAATTTGTAATGTAGCACCACCCTGTGAAAATGTAAAATCACGTTGAATTTATTTTATGTTTTAAAACATGCACGTAATAAAGTTAACAGCCACGAAGCAAGTTGGGAATATCCTGGCAAGATGGCATCTGTCATACACAGGATCCATTGTCTACAGTTCTGTAAATGTATGGACTGCACCGACATTAAGGCTTATAACCTGAAAACAACAGAATCAGAGAGCCCAAAGGCTCAATAATTTATTGTTAATAACAAAGGTTTAACATTAGTAACTGATATAATAGATAAGGAAGCACCTGCGAGAATTATCTGTATGAAAATAATAGAAAAGAGTCAACATGGTTTCAGAAAGGGAGGATTTCACTTGACGTTTTATCAGAGTGCAAATACCATCAGACACTGAAAAGCAATAATGAGCACCTCACTCATGCATATGACAACATGGGGTGCAAAGCAACAGTAGCCAATGTAACACATTGCGCAGGGTCTCCAAATCTACCTGGTCTCCTCTAAAAATGTAATTATTTTTCACAAGTGTCAGCAGTACCTTGCATCAGCAATTTCATCCTCCTCATCTTCATCCAGATTCTGAAGGTCAGACTTTTCAAAGTTCACATCATCTATTTTGTTTTGAGGGCAGCAAACGTACTCGGTACCACGAAACTTGTCGATGCCACAAGGAAGCAACATTCCATAGGTATGGAGAATCATAGACTCAGCAGCACAAGCCTGAAACACAACAGCAGGAACACATTGATACTTCAGGCTCAAGTGCCACCAGAAAATGACCACCATTTGTCCAGCTAGAGTTGATCAGTAATTACTTGGTGATATTTAGCATATGCATAGTTATAGAGCCTAGCAATAGCCTTGTCAGTGGCTTTAATCACAACTTAAAATTTAGTCAGTGGACATTCATCGACAATGAGAGTCACTGTTTGGACTGCACTACAACTGCAGCCTGGATGGTTTTGATGACACCGCTGATGCTGGGTGGCTGCAGAGAGGCCTTGGCCCATCCAGAAATGGTCTAATAAGGGCCCACTGTCACCGTGGAAGATCAGAGCCAGGTGGACAAGCAGTAGGGTCTACGATGAGAAAGTGATTTATGGTGGATGTTTTCCCATGCCAGTCATCCTGACATAGGTCCGCAACTGTTACTCCTCGACATGATGAGGTCCCACATGGGAGACTGATCGTGAAGCTAAGGGCCCATGGGATCCAAGCCAATTTGGCAAATTGGATCCAGAATTGGCTGAGTAGCAGGAAGCAGAAGGTGATAGTCGAGGGGTGTTTTTGTGACTGGATGCCTGTGTCTAGTGGGGTTCCACAGGGACCAGTGTTGGGTCCCTTGCTGCTTTGTGGTATATATAAACGATTTAGACTTGAATATAGGAGGGTTGATCAGTAAGTTCGCGGGTGACACGAAAATTGGTGGGGTGGTAAACGGTGAGGAGGATAGCCTTAGATTACAGGAGGATATAGACGGGCCGGTCAGATGGGCTGATCAGTGGCAAATGGAATTTAATCCGAATACGTGTGAGGTGATGCACTTGGGAAAGAACAAACAAGGCACGGGAATACACGATGAATGGTAGGACCCTGGGAAGTACCGAGGATCAGAAGGACCTTGGTGTGCATGTCTACCGGTCCCGTAAGGTAGCGGGACAGGTAGATAAGGTAGTTAAAGAAGGCATATGGGAATAAAGATTAGCCAAGGCATAGAATATAAGAGCAGGGAGGTTATGCTGGAACTGTATAAAACGCTGGTTAGGCCACGGCTAGAGTATTGCGTGCATTTCTGGAATCCGCATTATAGGAAGGATGTGATTGCACTAGAGAGAATGCAGAGGAGATTTACCAGGATGTTGCTTGGGCTGGAGAGTTTTAGTTATGAAGAGAGATTGGATAGACTGGGGTGATTTTCCTTGGAGCAGAGAAGATTGAGGGGGGACTTGATTGAGGTGTATAAAATTATGAGGGGCATAGATAGGGTAGATAGGAAGGAACTTCTCCCCTTGGTGGTGGGACCAATAACCAGGGGGCTTAGATTTAAGGTAAGGGGCAGGAGGTTTAGAGGGATGTGAAGAAGAATTTTTTCGCCCAGAGGATGGTGGGAATCTGGAACTCACTGCCTAAAAGGGTGGTAGAGGCAGAAACCCTCATAACATTTAAGAAGTATTTGGATGTGCACTTGTGATGCCATGGAACACAAGGCTATGGGCCTAGTGCTGGAAAATGGGACTAGAATAGTTAGGTACTTGCTTGACCGGCGCAAACTGGATGGGCCAAAGGGCCTTTTTCTGTACTGTTGACCTCTATGACCCTCTGACTCAGAACCACAGGAATATGATTGACTCTGAACTCTAAATGCCCTCCGAAATGGCTGAGCAAGGCACTCAGTTTTATCAAACACCTAAAAAGTCTGAAAGCAATGATACCTGAATGACCACCTAGGCACCGGAAACAACAATACCAAATTCAGCCCTGTCCACCCCGCAAAATCCACCTAACATCTGGGGGCTAGTGCCAAAATTGGGAGAGCTATCTCAGAGACTAGTCAAGCAACAGCCTGATATAGTCATACTCACAGAATCATACTTTACAGATAATGTTGCTGACACCACCATCAACATCCCTGGGTATGCCCTGTACCACCAGCAGGACAGACCTAGCAGAGGTGGCGGCACAGTGGTATACAGTCGGAAGGGACTGGGAAACCATGAGGTGCTTTGGGTCATCAGCAGCATCATAATTGTATAGAGCCACAATCTGTAACATCATGGCTCGGCATACCCTCCACTCTACCGTTACCACCAAGCCAGGGATCAACCCTGGTTCAATGAAGAGTGCAGGAAGGCATGCCAGAAGCAGCACCACGCATACCTAAAAATAAGGTGTCAACCTGGTGAGGCTACAACTCAGGACTGCTTGTGTGCCAAACATCATAACCAGAAAGTGATAGACAGGGCTAAGTGATTCCACTGTCAATGGATCACATCTAAGCTCTGCAGTCCTGCCACATCCAGTCGTGAATGGTGGTGGGCAATTAAACAACTCACTGGAGGCGGCGGCTCCACAAATATCTCCATCGTCAATGGTGGGGGAACCTAGCATATCAGTACAAAAGATACGGCACAGCATTTGCATCAAGCTTCAGCTAGGAGTACAGAGTGATGATCCATCTCAGCCTCCTCCAGAGGTAACCAGCATCACAGATGCCAGCCTTCAGGCAATTCGATTCACTCCACGTGATCTCAAGAAACGGCTAAATGCACTGGATACTGCAAAGGCTATGGGCCCTGACAATATTCCAGCAATAGCACTGAAGACCTGTTCTCTTGAACTAACTGTGTCCCTAGCCAAGCTGTTCCACTGGCTACAACCTGGCAATGTGGAAAATTGCCAAGGTATGTTCTGTACACAAAAGCAGGACAAATCCAACCCGGCCAATTACCACCCCATCAGTCTACTCCCGATCATCAGTAAAGTACTGGAAGAGGTCATCAACAGTGCTATCAAGTAGCACTTGCTTAGCAATAACCTGCTCACTGACACTCAGTTTGGGTTCCACCAGTGTCACTTAGCTCCTGGCCTCATTACAACCCTGGTTCAAACATGGACAAAAGAGCTGAACTCCCGAGGTGAGGTGAGAGCGACAGCCCTTGACAGCAAGGCAGCATTTGACTGAGTGTGGCATCAAGGAGCCCTAGCAAAACTGGAATCAATGGGAATCAGGGTCCTCTCCACTGGTCATACCTAGCACAAAGGAAGATGGTTATGGTTGTTGGAGGTCAATCATCTCAGTTCCAAGACATCAATGGAGGAGTTCCTCGGAGTAGTGTGCTCGGCCCAACCATCTTCAGCTGCTTCATCAATGACCTTCCTTCCAACACAAGGTAAGAAGTGGGGATGTTCGCTGATCATTGCACAATGTTCAGCACCATTCGCGACTCAGTTAATGCTGAACCAGCCTATGAGCAAATGCAGCAAGACTTGGACAATATCCAGGCTCGGGGCTGACAAGTGGCAAGTAACATTCACACCACACAAGTGTCAGGCAATGACAATCTCCAACAACAGAGAATCTAACCATCGCCCCTTGACATTCATGGCATTACCATCATTGAATCCTTCACTATCTACATCCTGAGGTTTACCATTGACCAGAAACTGAACTGGACTAGCCACGTAAACACTGTAGCTACACGAGCAGGTCAAAGGCTAGGAATCCTCTGACAAGTAACTTACCTCCTGATTTCCCAAAGCCTGTCCAGCATCCACATGGCTCAAGTTAGGAGTTTGATAGAATACTCTCCACTTGCCTGGATGAGTGCAACTCCACCAACTCAAGAAGCCTGACACCATCAAAAACAAAGCAGCCCACTTGATTGGCACCCCACCCACAAACATTCAATCCCTCCACAACCAACGCACATTGGCAACAATGCGTACCATCTGCATGGTGCACTGCAGGAACTCACCAAGGCTCCGTAGACAGCACCTTCCAAACCCACAACCACCAATACCCAGAAGGACAAGGGCAGCAGACACATGGGAACACCACCACCTGCAAATTCCCCTCCAAGCCACTCATCATCCTGACTTGGAAATATATTACCGTACCATCACTGTTGCTCGGTCAAAATCCTGGAACTCCCTTTCAAACAGCACTGTGGGTGTACCTACACCACAAGGACTACAGCAGTTCAAGAAGGCAGCTCACCACCACCTTCAAAAGGGCAATTAGGGGTGGGCAATAAATGCTGGCCTATCCAGCCATGAATGAATAAAAAAAAAAAATCCTCGTCCTGTTTTGTTTTAACTTAGACCATAATGCCATAAGGCGTAGAAGTAGGCCATTCGGCCCATCAAGTCTGCTCCGCCATTCAATGAGATCATGGCTGATCTGATAATTCTCAACTCCACTTTCCTGCCTTATCCCCATAACCCTTGATTCCCTTACTGATTAAAAATCTGTCTTTCTTAGCCTTGAATATACTTAACGACCCCACCTCTACTTTACTCTCCTTTTACTACCTTTACATCATCCAAGGCTCATGAGCTTCAGATGGCCCACCTCTCTTCAAAGGAACTACACCTTGACTTAATGTTCTTCACTGCTCTATTACTGCTTTACCCTGCAATTACCATTTCGAATCTACATATGCTCAGAACCTTCTTAATCAGAAATTAGCTCTTTTCCTTTGAGCATTTTTAAATTATGTTGCCGCTTTATGGTCTCTTTTTATAAGTACTTAAAAGCAAATAATGCTGTGGTCACTGATGGCTAAATGACCTTTCAGTGTAACACACTACACTTGCACTTAATCATTTCCCAGAGCCAACACCGTTTCCTTCCTTATGGACTGGAGGCCTAGTGATCAAAGAAGTTCGTCTGCAGACAGAAAAATATCATTTCCTTCCATACCCTTAACACTTTTTTTTCCTAGGCTTACAAGAGTAATTTAAGGCCAATGGTATGACTCCATTTATGTTGTACATCTTTGAAATTTGCTGATTAATTTCTCTGCTTCTCACTATTTGGAGTTCAATCTATAAGAACAATTTAACAAGAGTTCCCCCTTTTCTCCTCAATTCAAGCCAAATTAGATTTAGTCTTAAATCTATCAAGTGTATCCTATCGAAATGTAACAATCTTAGTCAGTACTGCCATGCCTTCCTCCTATTTCGCTTTCTCTATCATTCCTGAATACTGCCACTATCAGCACCTTTAGTCTTCACCACTACCATTAACACTTCCTTTGCCTTGTGTCCATGACATCTTTGTCAATCTCTCCTTAGACCCCACCTATTGCTGACCTTCTATCCAGCTTTACCTGCTCCACCTCCTCTTTAAACAGTATAAATTCCATCATATTTCTAGTTCTCTTTAGCTTTGAAGAAGTGTCATGCAGGCTCAAAACATTAATTCTATTTCTCTCTCCACAGATGCTGTCAGGCCTGCTGAGTTTTTCCAGCTTTTTCTGTTTTTATTCCTGAATCCTTGATAGCCAGGAATATTAAGAACCATTTCCTGGCCTTATTTAAGCCATGTCTCCATTAACGTAGTCACGTCGTAATCCCATGCAGCAATCTGTGCTTGTATTTCACCAACCATATTAGTTAGGTTACAGATATTGATGTACATTTTCATACCTCGTTTGTCACTTTTCCTATTTTCCTCAGCCTGGTCCTTGCAATTTTTTAGGATATTTCCAATTTCATTGTTGTTTATATCTCTCTTCTGATCTCATTTCTGCTCCTTCCTGCTGTTTTATGGTCCCTGTCTCCTGGCAATTTAGTTTAAACACCCCTCCCCCGCATCCAGTACTAATAAATCTCTCAGCAAGAACATTGGCTTTGATCGGGTACAACCCATCTACCTTGTACAGGTGACCTTTGCCCAGAATTGGCCCCAATGCCTGAATAAACTGCAACCCTCCCTCCTGCATCACTTCTCCAGCCACATTATTTACCTGCACTATTTTCCTGTTTGTGTACTCATCAAAACAGAGCACTGGGAGCAATCCCGAGATTAGTATTTTAAAGGTCCTGTTTTTTATTCTTTTTCCAACTCCTGAAACTCCACCTGAAGGGTCTCAACACTTGCTCTCCCTGACGTTCAAAAGAAGTTTGAGGGACAGCATCTTATCTTTTGATTAGATACCTGACAACTTCCTGGACTTAACATTGAGTTCAACAATTTCAAACTGTGGCAATTGCTTCCATTATATTGTTGTTTGCAACGGTTCTTCTGTTGCCATTTATAGTTCCTCTAGACTTGTGTTTTGTTTTTTCACTTGTCCCACAGTAACCCCTTTTAGGCTTGAACTATGACTTTTCTCAACTGATCACTCCCGTTGTCCACCCAATTGCAGACCTATCCTTTTATTTCCTCTCCTGTCTCTGCAATTGCTTAAAAACTGCTGCATCTCAATTTTTTCCAACTTCGATGACAGGTCAACTACTTGAAACATTAACTGTTGCTCTCTCCACAGTTACTACCTGACCTGTGGAGTATTACCAGCATTTTCTCTTATCTGTTGTATAATCTTGCTATTTAAACTTTAATGGAGAACTCGCGAAGAATTTGCACTGCAGGCTGAGAGATGCTGGGTAACAACATTAGCTTATCAAAAGGGCAGAAATGATTGCAGACATTTTTGCAAGGTTTCAACTCAGTTGCTGATATGAACCCACGAAGGTGAGCTAAGTAAGGACACTAACAGCTTCTAAGAAATTCTGAAAAAGCTTCGCCAAAAAAAAAAACCCTACATGCTCAGATAATTTTTTAAACAAGAAAAATCAGACAAGTAATTAGAAAAAGTGAACTATTTTTCTGGCTATGACAATAACTTCCCTAAAAACTGGTAAGTGTCAGAAAAGTTATTCCCCTGGACAGTTCATGGAGCTATCCTACACAGAAGGGAAGCCCAAATGTCACATGCTTGCTCTGGCTTATCAGGAGGGTTTCAGCAATGAGTGGCGCATGTGAAAATCAAAGAATCGTATTGGAGTCAATGTTAGTTGATTTTTATGTGTGACTATCTTCAAAAACCTAAACACAGCTGATTAATAAAAGCAGCAAATAAAATCTGTGGTAACATCTATTTCTAAAACAAACAAGATAAGCAGTCAGAGTTACAGCACTGGGAACAGCCTGTGCGCACTTTTAACCGTTCCTATCAATAGCAAATAAAATTGTCAGACACCATTCCCTCTTTCCATGTTACCTATCAATGCTGAACTACCCCAGAATTAACTTTTGTATGGTTTACAAACTGAGGCACATGAAAGAAAGTTCATTCTCTTCTCATCAGCAATCTCTTCTCATACAGTATCAGTATGTTGTTTCACCTGACGCTACTGTCTTGCGAATTGTCCTGATGACTGCAAGACTAAAAGTTGACAAAAAAAATCTTTTTTCAGCAATACTAAAGTTCATTGTTCACAGCAGTGAGAAGCTTGCACATGGTCAGAAATTTAAATGCTGGTCATGACACTGTTACTCGTAAAGATTAATTTCATCAGTACTGGTAAAAGAAATCAATTCTGTAGCCACTGGTACAGGAACTAGTTTCAATGTAAACATCAAATATCATCCTGGGATAAGCAGAGTGTGAACAGATGTTGGCAGAGTGGTGTTAGAATCCACCAGCTCCTTCAAGAGGTATCAATTTTTCCTCTGTTTCATAAAATACTAGTTCTGCACTGACAGCAGCAAACAAGCAACATGCTCACCAGTTTGGTAAAAAGGAGAAGTCCACATTGAACAAATGACTCATTCTGCAAAAGCAGAATGAAAAGAAGTTGAAATGGTAGCATTTGAAAACCAGTCAGGGACAGATCTTCAGCCTGGGCACCACTGCCTAAATGTAATAAATCATACTTAGCCAAACACGAAGTCTTACTTCTACATCCTTTATTAACTACCAAGTGTCACAAATCACAAAATTAGTGCTATTTTATTCATTTAATAGGTTTAAAAAACACCTGTGATATTCTTTCCAACAAAGTTTAATAAGTGACTGTTCTCTAATTCAAAAAGGGACTATTAGTTTACCTTGATCTGGTGAAACTAGATTCAGCAGTTCAAGTGACAATGACACCTTTCAATGGAGCTATCAGTTGCTTTTTTTCTGTACTTGACAAAATGCAATGCCACTTATTGAAATTGTGCAGGTTTCAGCAGGTTGGCACCTTTGAACATCTGTTAAGATTTGTATCAGATCCATCTGGCTGTCATGGTGCCAGCCATGGCTCAGAGAATGCCATTGCCTTGAGTCAGAAACTTTTGACTTTCAGTCTCACTGCAGGAATTTGAGCACTTAATTACACTCCATTGCAGCACTATGGAATGCTGCAACATTGGACCAAAACTCCATCTACCATCTCAGATGAGCATAAGCGATCCCACAACACTGCTAAGAAAAGCAGGGGACTTCTCCCTGATATCCTGGCGAATGTTTATCCCTCAATCTATATCACAAAAACAGATTATCTGGTCATTATCACACTGCTGTTTGTGGGACTTTGCTCTGTGCAAATCGGCTGTCTCGTTTCCTACGTTACAACAGAGATTCATTACTTCAAAACAGTACTAACAGTACTTCATCGGTTGTAAACTGCTTTGGAATGTCTGAAGGTGCTATATAAATGAAGTCTTTCTTTTTATCAGAGACTGTTAACATCAGAAAAGTTCATTTGTTTCCAAATTTCAAAAGAAATCATAATGGCTAAAAGCCAGGGACTGTCTGCTGTCCTCCTTTCTCAATTCTGAGCAAAGTTAAGCTGAATACTTCTGATATATTTCACGTAAAACTGAAAGGCTAGAACTGGAGGTGATGCTCCACGTCTGTTTGCATTCAACGTGGTGGCAATCGGGGCTTTGTCTTAATCCAAAAGACAATCTTCCAAAGAATTTCAGTCTATAATTGAGGTTTAGTACAAAACCAGCCTAATCCTCTGTCTGACTGTGTAATGAACATGAATTAGTTGTTTTAGCACAATCTGTGTAATATTTCTATTTGTCTAATGGAACCATGGGAATATAGCACAAAACTATTCGCCAGGCAATTGGTCAGGTAATTGCTGGCCCCCAAGATTTTCTGGCTGAAAGCAACAGGACCCAGATTTCAGCTTGTGGGGAACATTAATTCCTTACAGAAATTATGACTTAGCTATTGATCGGTGTAAACAATCCAAAAACAACACAAGAAATAAAATCATGTGTTATCAATTACAGTATCTGTATATTTACCAGTATTGTATGTATGAGAGGCAAAGATGCTTGGCAAGACTCCAGAAACCCCACCCATCCCCGGGGTATTTATCTCTTACCGCTTTGGCAACAGTCTGCCAGTGCTGATGACTCCGACATTCATCCATTCGTTCTTTGTGGAAGAACCTGCATTTTTCTGGGACCAGTAGCACGTCGCTCACAAACTCGCCCACTGCCAGAAAAACAAGAGTGAAACTCTGTTGTTATTCCTAGAAAGGACTATAATGACAAGATTCCAAACCCTTGAAAGGAACACTTATAAAGAGTGAATTTTGTCAGAGATTTTAACCTCCCACAGCTCTATGCAAGATGTCCTACATTTTTTGGGGGGCTAAGCAGAAGGCTCTTTCACAGAGCTAGTACAGGCATGATGGGCCAAATGGCTTCCTCCTGTATTGCCTGATTTATCAAACTCAAAGCTTCACTACCTGGTCAAACATCAGAAATTGCTGCAAATTTTCCTGAAATCCTATTTTAAATGTTGGCTCTAGTATGGGTTTTATTTGAAATGTATAAATACACGTTTTAATTATCTTTAAAATCTGGACCTAACGTCCTTTCACTCGTGATTCGCAGGATCAACACCAAACTGATGGAAGGCTCAGCTTTAAACATTCAGCTTGCTACCAATTTCAGGTGATTGAATGCAAAATCAGGAAATGGATAGTAACAGGAATTGGACTTCACTCAGGCAATTTTCCCCTCCTGCCAATTCCAAATTGGAGTCAAGCAACTTGTTGCGCAATGTAAGATTTCCACGAAGAGAAGCCGAATGTTTTAGTAGTTCAGAAATAATGACACGAGTCACACCCATTGGAATCACTGAAGACTGGCCAAGTTAATATCATCGAACCTCACCCAAGAGAGTCCAATCTTTCAATGGCTATGAAAAATGGATCTCAGCACTGTAAAGCACCAGCAGTAAAAAATCTACTCTCATGCTAACTAAATAGAACAAAAGAGCATGGGAACTGCGTGTTGTAGTGGGTCCAGGCACCATTCTTTACACCTGTTAGCATAGTGTGAAGCTAATATACATTTATAGGATTGAAGTACTTTACTTGTTGCAGAAGTCTTTTGCTAAATAAGACAAAACCTCAATCCAACAGACTGTCCAAAATACCCATTGTCCACCCAAAAGAAATGTTATCCATACTTCTAGTTTCATGGGTTCTGAGAACCAATATGCACATGCAAATATTATGCCAATGCAGACAGGCATAAGAACAAAAGAAATAAAAGGAGTAGGCCATTCAGCCCCTTAAGCCTGTCCCGCCATTCAATAAGATCATGGCTGATCTGCCCAGGCCTGAACTCTTCTTTTGTGCCAACTCCTCAAAGCCCTCAACTCCCCGATACTTCAAAAATCTATCTACCTCCTCTTTAAATATTTTCAGTGATCCAGCCTCCACAACTCTCTGGGATAGGGAATTCCAGACATTCACTACCCTCAGAGAAGAAATTCCTTTGCATCTCAGTTTTAAATGAGTGTCCCCTTATACTGTAACTATGTTCGCTAGTTCTAGATTCCTCCACTAGTGGAAACATCTTCTCAACGTTGACCCTGTTAAGCCCCCTCAGAATCTTGTACTTTTCAATATCACCCCTCATTCTTCTAAACTCTAATGAATAAAGGCCTAACCTGTTTAAGCTGTTCTTAATAAGTCAACCCCTTCATCCCAGAAATCAGCTTACTGATTCTCTTTTAAACCGCCTCTAATGCCAGTACATCCTTTCTTAAATACAGGGCCCAAAACTGTACACAGTACTCCAGGTGCGGCCTCACCAACACCCTGTACAATTGTAACAAGACTTCCCTATTTTTAAACTCTAACCCCCAGCAATACAGGCCAAAATTCCTTTTGCCTTAATTACTTGCTGTACCTGCATGCTAATTTTTGTGTTTCATGCACAAGAACACCCAGATCCCTCGGTGTTGCACTTTTTTGGAGTCTCTCTCCATTTAAATAATAGTCTGCCTTTTGATTCTTCCCACCCAAGTGCATGACCTCACACTTTCCTACATTAAACTCCATCTGCCAAGTTTTTGCCCACTCACTCAACCTATCTATATCTCCTTGCAGATTCCTTATGTCCTCATTACAACATGCCTTCCCACCTATTTTTGTATCATCAGCAAATATGGATATATTACACTCTGCCCCCTCCTCCAAGTAATTAACATAGTTAGTAAATAATTGAGGCCCTAGGGCTGATCCTTGTGGCACTCCACTAGTTACGTCTTTCCAACCTGAAAAAGACCCAGTAATACCGACTCTCTGTTGTGTGTGTTAACCAATCCTCAATCCATGCTAATACCTTACCCCCAATACCATGAGCTCCTATCTTGTGCCCCTTATCGAATGTCTTCTGGAAATCCAAATACACTACATTTACTGGTTCCCCTTTATCAGCTCTGCTTGTTATATCCTCAAAGAACTCTAGCAAATTTGTCAAACATGATTTCCCTTTCACAAAACCATGTTGACCATGATTGATTGTGTGAAGCTTTTCTAAATGTCCTATTTCTTCCTTAATAATGACTCTAGCATTTTCCCATTTCCCAACAACAGATGTTAGGCTGTCTGGCCTATAGTTTCCTGCTTTTTGTCTCCCTCCCTTCTGGAACAGGGGCATCTCATTAGTGGTTTTCCAATCTACTGGGACCCTCTCTGAATCCATTGAGTTCTGGAATATTTGGACCAATGCCTCCACTATCTCTGCAACCACTTCCTCTAAAACCCTTGGATGCAGGCCATCAGGTCCTGGCGACTTGTCTAACTTTAGTCCCATTAGTTTGTCAAGTACTTTGTCCCTTGTGATAGAGACTGTTACTAGGTCTTTCCTCCCATGAGCTCCTTGCTTATCTGAGATCTTTGGGATATTTATAGTGTCCTCCTCTGTGACGACCGATGCAAAATATTGATTTAAATTATCTGCCATTTCCCTGTTCCCCGTTATCAATTCTCCAGTTGCATCCTCCAAGGATCCCACGCTCACTTTAGCCACGCTCTTTTTATATACCTGTAGAAGCTCTTGCTGTTTGTTTTTATATTTCTTGTCAATTTACTTTCAATCAATTTTCTCCCTCTTTATTAGCTTTTTAGTCATCCACTGCTGGTTTCTAAAGATTCCCCAATACTCTGGCCTACCACAAGTTTTCACCATTTTGTATGCCTTAATTTTTGATTGGATACTCTCCTTGACCACCTTTGTTAATCACTGGCGGTTCATCCTTCTTTTAGACCGGGATAAATTTTTGCTGAACATTATGAAATATCTGCTTAAATGTCTTCTGCTGCTTATCCACTGACCTTCCCCTTAGTCTATTTTCCCAGCCCTCTTTAGACAACTCTTTCTTCATGCCTCTGTAATTTCCCTTATTTAAATTGAGGACACTGGTTTGAGGCCCGAGTTGCTCGCCCTCAAACTGAATTTGAAATGCCAACATGTTGTGATCACTACCCCCTAGAGGATCCTTAACTACCATATCTCTTATGAATCCCATCACTAGATCTAAAATAGCCTGTTCCCAAGTAAGTTCCACACCATATTGCTCTAAGAAACAATCCCTGATGTACTCTACAAATTTGATTTTTCCAGTCAATTTGCAGATTAAAATCACCCATGACAATTATAATGCCCTTCTTACACGCCGCCATTATTTCCCAATTTATACTTTGTCCCACAGTGAGGCAACTCTTCGGGGGCCCATAGACGACTCCCACCCGTGACTTCTTCCCCCTGCTATTCCTTATTTCCATGATCTATTGCACCTATATCACTACTTAGCACCGCACTGAGACCTTTTATTAACAAAGCTACCTCACCTCCTTCATCTATTTGCCCATTTTTCCGGGATGTTGAAAACCCTTGAATATTGAGTTCCCAGTCTTGGTCACCCTGCACCACGTCTCTGTAATAGCTCTCAAGTCATATTCATATATTTCTATTTGTACCGTCAACTCATCTATCTTGTTACAAATGCTGCGTGCATTCGGATAAAGAGCCTTAAGGTTTTGACTTTTTACCATTATTATTTATTCTGGTTCTAATTTCTGATGCACTCTCCTGCTTAAATTTTCTGCTCCTTCTGTCACACTTTGATTATCATTCGCCCAAGTCCTATCTACAACTAATATGATTCGCCAGGACACTGGTCCCAGCGTGGTTCAAATAAAGCCCGTCCCAGCAGAACAGTTCTCTCCTTCCCCAGTACTGGTACCAGTGCCCCATGAATCGGAACTCATTTCTCCCACACCAATCTTTGAGCCACGCATTTATCTCTCTAATCTTATTTACCCTACGCCAATTTGCACGTGGCTCAGGTACTAACCCGGAGATTATTACCTTTGTGGATCTGCTTTTTAATTTAGTCTGAGCTGCTTGTAGTCCCTCAGCAGAACCTCTTTCATAGTCCTACCTATGTCTTTGGTACCTATGTGGACCACAACAACTGGATCCTTCCCTTCCCATTCCAAGCTCCTCTCCAACCCAGAAGAGATGTCCTTAACCTTGGCACCAAGTAGGCAACACAGCCTTTGGGACTCTGTCTTTGCTGCAAAGAACAATATCTATTCCCTTAACTATGCTATCCCCTATTACTACTACCTTTCTCTTTTCTCCCCCCACTTGAATGGGGCTCTGTACCACGGTGCCATGGTCAGTTCGCTCATCCTCCCTGTAAGTCCATGCCTTCATCCACAACGGGAGCAAGAACCTCGAACCTATTGGACAAGGGCACTGGCTGAGGCTCCAGCTAGAAGCTAAATTCTGGATCCCCATACCTGCCTCACTCGCAGTCACACCCTCCTGTTCCTGACCATGGTCCAAATTTGAAGTAATTAATCTAAGGGGTGTGACCGTCTCCTGAAACAGTGTCTAGGTAACTCTCCCCCTGCCTGATGTGTTGCAGTGTCTGCAGCTTGGACTCCAGCTCATCAGCTCGGAGCCAAAGTTCCTCGAGCAGCCAACACTTGCTGCACATGTAGTCACCGTGGATCACACCAGCGTCCACCAGCTCCCACGTACTACAGCTGCAACATCGCCTGCCCAGCCATCTCTATTCTATCTAGTTAATTAATTTGGATCTTAAATAGTTTACAAGCGGTTTCTTAACTGTACTCTTCAGCTGTAAAAACGACTCCTGATTTAAACCACTTGGCCAATCAAAAGAGACACGGAAGAGATACCCACCAATCACCTACCTGTTTTCCTTTGACGTCAAACTTTGGCTCTGACAGGTAGAAACAGGTTGAAGGGGCCCTCTGCCGCCGGTTTTTATCTCCTGCCATCACTGCCCTCCTCACACAGGTCCACTCTCCGTTGCTGTGCCCATATGCATAAATTATTTGGCCTTTTCTATCTTGTTACTTTTATCTACCAGTTCTGGTTTTGGATCTATCTTATATGAAATCCACCTCACCACACCTTTGATGTCCCTCCTATCTCTGAAACTAAGCCAAACGTTTCAGCGGCACAAGCGTAGGCTATCAGATGACCCAGATTTAAGGTATTCAATGAAAGAACCAGAGGCGACACAAGGGAAAAAGATGTCACGCTGAGTTATGACGATCTGGAATGTGCTGTCCGAAAGGATGTTTGAGGAAAATCCAATAATATCCCATTTCAACAGGGAGTGGGATAAATAGTTGAAGGGGGAATTTTTCAGGAAATGGGTTTAAATAGATTGTGCATGTGCTGTTCTTTCAAGGTACTATCAGTTGGCACACTTTAAAATACCAAAGCCTTCAATAATTTTCAAGAGCTCTGTTAGGTCACCCCTCAGCCTTATCAGGAGACCCCCAGTCTGTTCACAACTTCTTCATAGGTGCAGCCTTGCAGTTCTGGGGTATCTTGTAACCTTTTTTATGTGCTCTCAAGCGCTTCCATATCCTTTTTATACAAGAACTACACTCCAAGTGCGGTCTAAACAAGGCTCGATACAAGCATAGCAGAACTTTTCTAGTTTCAATTCTACCTTTCCATTTTTGCAAACTCTAATATCATGCCTTGAAAACACATTTTCAAGTCAGTCATCAATATCAAAAAGAGCAGCAGCTCTACTATAGACCCCACAGGAAACACCACAGAGTACTTCCATCCAACCTGAGAAACAACCATTCATAAATACCCTCTGCTTCAGTCAATTTCATAGCCACACAGTAAATGCTCCATTAATTCCACGAGTTCAATTTTGCAAACACATCTGACGCTCCATTAAATGTCTTTTGAAAGTCCATGTGCACAAAATAAACTACCTTCATTGAGCCCGTTCATTACTTCAACAAACTCAATCAAGTCAAACATAACACACTAAGTCCTTGCTTTAAGTTGCCTCGTTTTAAGTGATTTTGATTTAACGTTGTGTTTTTAATGAGGGCCTGTATTCATGTTTAGTGTTGTAGGTTCACATTAGTGTTGTTTTGCGCTGGGTGTGACATGGGTCATGTTCATTTTGAAATGACCTCTCCTGCTGGCCACCCTCCCGGTTGTTGCCGGCTCTCCTGCTGGCCAACCACATAAGGTGCTACATCAAAGGTTATTATGGAAAATAAAAGCACATGGTGCAGGGGGTAATATATTAGCATGGATAGAAGATTGGCTGGCTGGCAGAAAGTATGCATAAATGGGTCTTTTTCGGATTAACAGGATGTGTCGAGTGGAGTCCCACAGGGGTCTGTGCTAGGGCCTCAACTTGTTACGATTTACGTCAATAACTTAGATGAGGGGAGTGAAGACATAGCAGCTAAATTTGAGGTGACACAAAGGTAGGTAGGAAAGTATGTTGTGAAAAGGACATGAAGTTGCAGGTGGGTATAGATAGGTTCAGTGAGTCGATAAAGATCTGGCAAATGGAGTTTAATGTGGGAAAACGTTAACTTGTTCACCTTGGCAGGAAGAACAAAAAAGCAGAGTATTATTTAAATGGAGAACGGTTGCGTAATTCTGAGGTGCAGAGGGATCTAGGTGTTCTAGTACATGACTCAAAAAGTTAGTATGCAGCTACAGCAAGTAACTAAGGAGGCTAATGGAATGCTATCCTTTATTCCAAAAAGAATTGAACATAAAATTAAGGATGTTGTTCTTCAGTTCTACAGGGCATTAGTGAGACTGCACCTCAAATAGTGCGCGCAGTTTTGGTCTCCTTACTTAAGGAAGGATGTGAATGCACTGCGGTTCAAAGGAGGTTTATTAGATTGATACCTGGAATGAGTGGGTTGTCTTATGAGGAAAGGTTGGACAGACTGGGCTTGTTTCCACTGGAGTTTAGAAGAGTAAGGGGTGACTTGATTGAAGTTATATAAGATCCTGAATGGTTTGGGTGGACATTGAAAGGATGCTTCCACTTCTGGGCGATTCCAGTACTAAGGGGCACGGTTTTAAAATTAGGGGTCACTCTTTTAGGATAGAGGAGAATTTTTTTCTCAGAGGGTTGTGCAGCTTTGGAACTCTGCCTTAGAAGGTGGAGGAAGCAGGGTCATTGAATATTTTTAAGGCAGAGGTAGATAGATTCTTGTTAGGCAAGGGAATCAAAGGTTATCAAGGTTAGATGGCAATGTGGAAATCGAAACACAAGATGATCAGCCATGATCTTATTGAATTGTGGAGTATGCTCGAGGGGTCGAATGGTCTACTCCTGTTTCTATTTCTTATGACCCTCCCATCTCCAACTCTCCAGCTTACAGCTTCAATTGGTGGGTTGCTTCTTGCCTCTCACTGTTCATCTCCCGGGCCCTTGTTCACAAGCGTGAGAGGCCGTGAGTTAGCATATTTATTTATTTTTAAATTTACTTTATTTATAGGCTATTTGGTTTCCAAACATAGTAATTTATCAATGTACAGTATTTAACATTAGAGTATAAAGTCTCATTCTGCTGGGAAAGGTCCTACAGAACCTAATTAAAGTTTTTACATTGATTGTAATGGGAAAATTTGACTCACTTAATATGTTTCATTTAAAGTTGCACTTTTCAGGAATGCAACTACAAAGTTAAGCAAGGAATTACTCAACATCCTTCAAGCCTAGCTGCTTTTCATTTATTAACCGATGTTTTTTTCAAATTGCCAAATAATTTTTGTAGAATC
This sequence comes from Cetorhinus maximus, assembly GCF_964194155.1. Lineage (NCBI taxonomy): Eukaryota > Metazoa > Chordata > Chondrichthyes > Lamniformes > Cetorhinidae > Cetorhinus > Cetorhinus maximus. Next base: position 186,155,196 of record NC_135880.1, read on the forward strand.
AGGGTACAACACAGGAGGTGGATCCACTGACTCTGCAGCAGGTCATTTGAACAGTAATTCAGTTAGTCATTGAGGGAGCACGTGCACTGGGTGTGCACTTGAAGTGCTGTAGTCTACAGGGCTAACACAAGTATCGCAAAGTGGAATTAAGCTAGACGGTACTTACAGTGGGCCAAATGGTCTTTTCTGTCCCTTAAAAGTACAGAAACATAAGAAAGTTAAGGGGAGATAGAATACTCCCCACTTGCTTGGATGAATGAAGCTCCCACAACACTCAAAGCAGCTTGACACTGTCCAGGACAAAGCAGCCCGCTTGATTGGCACCACATCCACAAACATTCACTCCCTCCACTACCGATGCACAGTAGCAGCAGTGTGTACCACCTACAAAATGCACTGCAGGAATTCACCAAGGCTCCTTGGATAACACCTTCCAAACCCACGACCACTACCATCCAGAAAGACAAGGGCAGCAGGTAGATGGGAACACCATCACTTGGAAGTTCCCCTCCAAGTCACTCACCATCCTGACTGGGAAACATATCTTCGTTCCTTCATTGTTGCTGGGTCAAAATCCTGGAACTCCCTTCCTAACAGCACTGTGGGTGTACCTACACCGCATGGTCTGCAGTGGTTCAAGGCAGTAGCTCGCTACCACATTCTCAAGGGCAACTAGGGACGGGCAATAAATGCTGGCCCTGCCAGCAAGCCCACATACCATGAAAGAATTTTAAAAATGGGGAGTGATGCTTTGGGAAGGGGCAGGAAAATAAAAAGAATGCTACCATTAACTGAGAGGGAGTGTGGATGGCGAGTGCCATTAAAAACCAGAGTGTAGAAAATAACAGAAATATAAAAAGACTAATAGCACAGAAGGAGGTCATTCAACCCATCATGTCCATGCCAGCCAAAATAAAGTTATCCAGGATGCTGTAAGGGAACAAGAGTACCAACTTAAACAGAGGAGATTGGAAGAAAGGCATATGCTCACTAAATTGGATAGAAAGAATTGATGGCATTTTAAATTGAAGAGGGTAAGGGAGAACTGGGATGGTTGGAGTATGTAGCATATCTTAAAATAGGGGGGATTGATGAGATAGTCCCTCTGTCAAAGGATAGGGAGTTACGTTCACTGTCTCTGCAAATTAGGGCAAAAACTAGTTGGAAGAGAGTGGCTGTTGAGGGAACCTTTCTTTAATTGATGGTCTGGTTGGTCCTTCAAATATCTATAATTTCACCTGGTTTCCTCTAAGATAAAAATCAACTTTGTGAAATCTCAAGTTTTTTTTAAATTCATTCACAGGATATGGGCTTTGCTGGCTGGGTCAGCATTTTGCCCATCCCTAACAGTGTTGCTTAATGAAAGCAAAATTGATCATATTTTAGGTACAAGTGCAAAATATTCCAGGAGATCTCAACCCGACAAAACCAACCAACACCCCACCAACCCCGATCACTGTCTCTTCAAGAAGAAACGAAGTGACATTCGAATTTTCAAAGGCAAATCAGATCATCCCTGCAGCTTTTGGGCTCTCTACTAGATTCCTCCAATAGAGGTTAAAAAATGCTGTGTACACTGGCCGTTTAAGGTACAAAGCAGGAATATTTAATTATTTTCAAATCCCAAGTTTATTTCCCCTTTTTGGGGACTCTCTACTTATATTAGCACCATTCTGCTCATTTTCTAAGTTGTTTTGTGTGCAATTTGTATCAAAATAGTTTAATGAATGAAGAAGTTTGATTCATTGGAAGCCTCTTATATAACACTGTGCATTTAGCTCCTTTAATCAGATGAGACGAGAACAGTACTTTACATTTTGGGCGTAGCTGAATACTAGCTACATCAGCAGCTTTTTAGTAATGCTTCCAGCTTTGTACATAAGGCTGAAACATTGTCATTTAGTTTGATCAGGTCACTGGAGAGGGTAATAGTTTTTCCATTTCACAAATCAACCTATTCCATCAATAGTAAAGGTTAAACTCTTAATCCAATCTTAGTGCTGAGTGTTCAATAGACAACCATGAGAGAGAATATCTTTCAACTGTTTAAAGTACAAACTAGCCAAATCATTTCCACTATTAAAGCAAATCAGACAGCATTTAATACAGCTCATCAGCAAATACAAAAATGATCTGTGCAGTTTAGAAATTGCAGCTCAAAAATCATCCTATACAATATGCAATGATAATTCAACACATAAAACTTCAAAACTTTCCAACTTAAAATTGAGAGTCATCTACTCCATTCTATTTTTGAGAGGGAAGAATTCAAAATGATTGAAATCTGACAACACTGGCAGCCACAACACAGGCACCTGCTTAATGCACAAGCTAACAGTTACGCAGAAAGAAAGGTTCCTCTTATAACTAACATTTCTGCAATGTCCTCACCTATTTCTTCCAATAGCCAATGGTGGGAACCCTCAGATTCTGTACATTTGTCTATCTTGTGTTTTCTTAATTCTCCCATGGGGTGCGGGTGTCACTGGCTAGATCAGTATTTATTACCCATTCCCAATTGCCCTTGAAAAGGTGGTGGTGAGCCACCTTCTTGAACTGCTGCAGTCCATGTGGTGTAGCTACACCCACAGTTCTGCTGGGAAGGGAGTTCCAGGATTTTGAGCCAGCGACAATGAAGGAACGGTGAATATATTTCCAAGTCAGGATGGTGGGGCTTGGAGGGGAACTTGCAGGTGGCTGTGTTCCCATGCATCTGCTGCCCTTGTCCTTCAAGGTGGTAGAGGCCACTGTTATGACCACAGCAGATGTTAATTACTGCGCAAACCAAATCCCACGGGTAAACTTGGCTCACAGGTGTTTTTTTTGTATTCTAAAAGCAAGAAGAAAGCATACTGATCTCAGCAGCAAGAAGTCCAGTGACACTTCTGGGATTTTAAAAACCAGAAGTTTTATTAACAGGAATAAAAGAAAACTTAAGCACACAAGATTATAGTTGCATAGTTAAAATTAGTCTTACAAAACATTCCCCAAAAAACCTCCCCACTAGCTCAGGCCCACAAGTAAACACATTCCAGGTAACGCTCCCTTATACATGTTTAACTATAAAAATCCAGTAATATTACACAAGGCAAACTGTTGTAGCTCTAATATAAAGGCACACCACATAACCTCAAACTCTCTCCCATTCTGCTGTGGAAATCCAAGACTTTAGAACAAGACTGCTTTTTCAGCCCAATGCTTTCCTGGCTTGACTGGATGCCTGATTCAAACTGCATCTTCTTCTAGCCTAGAACTACAGCGAACAGCCAACGACTACCAATGAACAGCTACCCACAATAACTCTAAAATACCTTCTCCCCTCTTTGATCTCAGGTTCCATTGTTCTTACATCTCTTTGAAATGCAAATCCTTCCAAATATAAAATCTTTAATGTTTCTAATTTGTCTCTGCTTTCAGGTCAATATAATGTAATGTACCCTCTTTTATTTACCTATGGAACTCCTGTAAGATGTAAACATGCTTCTTGCTACCTCTGACTTCCCTTGGATATTTAAACAAACTTTCAACTTAACTAAAAACGCAAATGTTAGATCCAACCTATTCGCTTGCACCTCAAACCTAACATCTCTATCATTTCATATCTTATACCCTCCAGACAATCTGTCTTCTAATACCCTTTCCCCAAGTTAATTAAATCATTTACACACACACTACACACACAAACACACGCACACAGCCTTCTTCACAGAATAACACAATATTCCCCAAAAATATTTTAAAAATAACATCCATTCTCACGTTGCGGGTTTGGAAAGTGCTGTCGGAGGATTGTCTCTCATCATTTTCCCATTACTTTTTTTAAACTCAAATTAAGTTCACTAAGTTGCTCCTCATGTTTAAGTTGTAAGGTTATATTACTAATGAGAATACAAATTGTTAAAATTTAACTTTACTATTAGAAACTAACATGACTTTATTTTAAACCATCTTTGTGGAATAGCATAGTGATAAAACTTAGAAATAGGGCCCAATATCGAAAAGATGCCAAGGTAGTGGGGCCATGAGAAAATTATTTCGTTATAAAAAGAGCTTACTTACAGCCAAAAACGGAGACCTTGAGACTACCTGTACAGGTGGGAGATAAAAGGCCTTGGAGCCTTGACATAAGAGACAGTTGAACAAAGATGGATGCAAGAAAAACATCATCTAATATTATGATGCTCACATGAAAGATATCTGATTGGTCAAAGAAAGTATGCTCAAACACAGAGCTGAAGGTGGCTGGGGTGAGGGTGAGGGAGGGGTTAATTGGGTAAAAGAGGCCCTGACTCTGTCTCTATATGGCAGAGATCTGAAATCTAGAGACAAGAAAATAAGACAAGAGGCAAGGGAATGAGCGAGAGAGAGGCTTGAAGGCCAAAAGGCCAAAACTGAGAGAGAAACCATTTGTGTGCTCTACTATCCAGTTCTCGACACCAGTAGCACAATCCGTGGTCAAACTGTAAATCACGGCCTAAGTATATTGCTATAGTTTACCTGAGAACTTAAGTCAATTCACAACTCAGCTTTGCTGCCAAGTCTGTTCCTGCCTGAAAAGGAAAGCAAACCACACCCCCTGTCACCGCCCAAAGTTTTCACACATGGCGACTATGGAAAGACTTGGCCCATTGTGAACACATTTTGAGAGAAAGGAATGATCTTGAGTTCATGAATCTGACGTATCTTGGTAGAGAAAATCTTTGGGGAGTGCAAAGACCTTTAAAGGACCTAAGAGTGGACAAAAGCAACTACAAAAGGACAGATAAAAAATGCCAGTGAACAAAGAATAGATAAACATGTCATCCAAGTATGTTAAACAAGTCTTTGAACAGAAATTAGACAGACTTCCTGATGAAGAGATACAAGAACTGATGGTTGGGTGCCTGGCTGCAGATGACCAGAGGCTATACAGGAAGTTATAGAGTTCATTCAAGATTGGGCAGGCAGAAGAAATTGAAGATCGAGAAGGCAAAAAAACCTGTCTTACAGTGCTCACTTTTGCACTTTCAGAGATGACAAGATTATAAATCAGAAAGGTATGGTGATAGAGTAATTGAATCAGCAGATCCAAGAGGCCGCTATGTGGAAAGATCAGGAGGTCAAGCGCTGAAACCAATGAGCCCAAGAATCCACTCACCAGAGAAACTAAGAGATAGACCAACTGAGCCAGCAGGTTTGAGATTTGGAGCTGCGCAACCAACATATGACCGCTGTGTTGTAGCAGCATGTCTCTAACTTGAATGCTGGTGCAGCCATGATTGGCGCTCAGGAAACTAAAAGACATTTGAAACAGGAGGAGGAGAATGAGTGTTTTGACAGAGACTTGGCAGACGCATGGGGAACTCAACGAGAAGTGGTGAGCAAATGTCAATAGAAAGCAGTGTCGCTTTACAAGTTTTCAAACTGCCTCTACCCAATGCCCCACCGACCCCAAAGAGCCTTCTCCCACAATGAGGGAAGTTGGCCCCCTCCGAACAATCAGCAATATGGTTCCAAGGTGATAATCAGAGGCGAGTTGTGTTCTTTGTTGTTCTAGAATGGGGTCAACAACAAATTATGCTAATCGACACAGGTTCAACTATTACTACCATACATACCCTGCATCTGAACTCTACACTGTAGAGGGAGGGGATCATTTATCTCTCCCAAACTTCGAAGGGGCCCCATGTTAACTGCCAGCGAAGCATTTCCTGGAACTCTCCTGTTACTTTTTCCACTGTAATCAATGCCTGAGCTGTACACCTTAGGTAACTAACCATCCTTCCTTCTTGTCCTCTTTGAGAACTGCCAGAGGAAGACACAGGTCACACTGCATCTGCTGCTGCCAGCACTTCCCAGCATACAGCATCACTCACTCCATCCTTCCCTCGTAACAGTTCAGATGCCCACCTGGGGGGAGTTATGACAGTAAACTAGAGGTGGACCAGTGGGTCACATAGCATAAGTGACCTGAAGGAGGAAACACAGTGCTAGCTAAATGGTCAGGATGGGTGGCCTCTTGGCTAGGTAGCCTGAGAATCTAGATCTCACATGCCACACTGCATCACTGATGCAGGCTTCCTTTAAGGATCATTTTTCTTTCATGTTACTTCTAATTGCAAAAATCATTCCTTCATTTTTCTAATCTCCCAACCGCAGGTTCAAGGTTGTGTTTCCATTCCTTGCTTAAAACTATCAATCCATGTCCTTTTTCCTCTCTTAATTCTGACCTCCGAAAGTACGAGCATCTCTGGCATTTTGTGTGTCAGCAAGCCTGCCCATAATCAGACTTACTATGCCCTTTCTCAGGAGGATATCCTGAGAACACAAGTGAATAGAATCACAATGAACATGAATACTTATCACTTGAGAAGGGTTGTAAAGTTTGTCAATAGCAGAGGGACTGGGGGGTTGCATAACACAAAGCTATGAAGGTTGGCAGTGCAAGCTGAAAAGGTGGTTGAGTGTGTGTATGGGATACTTGGCTTTATATTTCCTACAAAAATAAAATGTAATGCTAAATCTTTAAAAAATCTCTGGTTAGGCCTCATCTCAAGTGTTGTGAATAATTCTGGCACTACACTCTAGCAAGGGTGAGACTAGCAAACGAGAGTGGGGGATATAAAAAGGAGCAGATGCAGAGCTCCGAGTGCATGGCGAGAATGGGAGCAGCGATTGGGAGCAACGGGGTGAGTTATAACTTTTGCGCTTTAATTGAAGACAATGATTTAAACTAAGAACGGGGAAAAATAATTACTTTGTTAAATAATTTCAATGGGAGAAACGAATTAGTTACTTGAACTAAAAACATCAAGCGAATAAAAATCTTAACCGATGAAACATATAATAGAGATTGGGGGGGGGGGGGGGGGGGGGGGGGGTGGGGGTGGGGGGAGGCGGTCGTGCATCATAACTGCAGCACGTGGGGGTTGGGAGAGACCGGCAAGATCCCCCGGCAACTAAATCTGCTGAAAACATCTGTAATTCAAGGAATTTCACCTGAGTTGTTGAGAAGGAATCCATACGTCATAGAGGCAGAATGTTCTATGGACACTTGGATCCAGGAGGCTGTCATACTCCTTAGGTTCAGTTGTGGTACAGGTGTGGTACATGATCAAGGACAGAAGTGTGTGGACACATAAAAGGTTTTTGCTGCTTGTTTTGTTGAGGTGATGAGGGCAAAGTCTGGTCACAGACAGTAGTCAGGAGGGTAGATATTATTCTCTGCAGCCATGGGTGTCAGGATTCACTACAATTCCTTGCAGCTAGAGAAGAACTTGAATAGGAGAGGCGAGTATCCAAATGTTAACAGTCCATGTGGAAACAACTTAAATAGAACTGCAAATGAGATTCTGCTGAGTTAATTTGTACCCAAGCTCCTCAAACTAAAATGCGCAGTCTCAAAGGACTGTTAACTAAACCGTACACAAATTGTCAGGGGGTTAAAAAATTTAGAAGCTTAAATCATGACAAAGTTTGATGTGGAACGTAGAAGTCCAATTTGTAGAGGAGGCTCCATAAAAATCCCCATCCTTAAAAATGTAAGAGCCCAGCATATCAGTGCAGAAAGACGAGGTTGAAGCACGTACAACCATCTTCAGCCAGGAGTGCCGGGTGGATGATTCACCTCAGGCCTGAGGTCTCCAGAATCACAGATGTCAGTCTTCAACCGATTCGATTCACTCCATATGATATCAAGAAACGGCTGAAAGCACTGGATACTGCAAAGGCTATGGGCCCTGACAAAATTCTGGAAGTAGTACTGAAGACTAGTGCTCCAGAACTAGCCCAGCCCCTAGCCAAGTTGTTCCAATACAGCTACAATACTAGTGTCCACCTGGCAATGTGGAAAATTTCCCAGGTATGCCCTGTCCACAAAAAGCAGGACAAATCCAACCCAGCCAATTACCGCCCCATCAGTCCCCTCATCAGCTAAGTGATGGAAGAGGTCATCGACAGTGCTTTCAAGCGGCACTAACTCAGCAATAACCTGCTCAGTCTGGGTTCCGCCAGGGCCACTCAGCTCCTGACCTCATTACAGCCTTGGTCCAAACATGGACAATGAGCTTAACTCAAGAGGTGAGGTGAGAATGACTGCTCTTGACATCAAGGCAGCATTCGACCAAGTGTGGCATCAAGGAGCCCTACCAAAACTGAAGTCGATGGGAATCAAGGGATAACTCTCCGCTGGTTGAAGTCATATCAGGTCAGTTCCAGGACATTGCTGCAGGAACTCCTCAGATCCAACCACCTTCAGCTGCTTCATCAAAGACCTTCCCTCCATCCATCCTAAGGTCATAAGTGAAAATGTTCACTAACAATTGCACAATTTTCAACACCATTCGCGACTCCTTAGATATTGAAGAGTCTGTGTCCAAATAGAGCAAGACCTGGACAACATTCAGGCTTGGGCTGATAAGTGGCAAGTAATATTTGTGCCATGCAGGTGCCTCATCATCTCCCCTTGAGTTTCAATGGCATTATCATTGCTGAATTCCTCACTATCAACATCCTGGGGTTTACTACTGACCAGAAACTGAAGTGGACTATGAGGGCAGGTCAGGTGCTGGGAATTCTGCACCGAGTAACTCTCCCCCTGACTACGCAAAACCAATCCAACAAAACCAATCCAACATCCACAAGGCTCAAATCAGGAGTGTGATGGAATACTCTCCATTTGTTTGTTTGAGTCCAGCTCCAACAACACTCAAGTAGCTTGACACCACCCAGGAGAAAAAAAGCCCACTTAAATCGCAGCCCATTCTCCATCTTAAACATTCACTCCCTCTACCACCGACGCACCGTGGCAGCATTGTGTACCATCTACAAGATACACTGCAGCAACTCACCAAAGCTCCTTCAACTGCGCCTGCAAAACCCGTGACCATCACAATCCAGAAGGACAAGGGCAGCAGATGCATGGGAGCACAACCGCCTGCAAGTTCCCCTTCAAGTCACGCACCATCCTGATTTGGAACCATATCATTTCCGTAACAGTTGCTGGCTCAAAATCCTGGAACTCCCTTCCTAACAGCACTGTTGGTGTTGCTACATTACATGGTCTGCAGCACTTCAAGGTGGTGGCTCACCAGCACCTTTTCAAGTGCAATTAGGGATGGGCAATAAATGCTGGCCTAGCCAGTGATGCCCACATCCAAAGAATTTTAACAAGTTCATGGGGCACTGCCACCAGTGTACAATACTGCGGAAAGAGGTCAGTGCACCACAGGGACAGGATCAACTTTAACCAAGCTGGGACCAGTGTCTTGACGAATTGATAACTAGGGCTATAAATTGAGCTTTAAACAAATGAGTTGGCAGGATGGTGGAGGATTCAGGAAAATGTAAGTTCAAAAGCAAAAGAGAAGTGTTGAAGCTCTAGAGCAGAGTAGCAATTTGGGTAAAAATAAGGACAGTGGGTCAGGAAGGAACAAACAGTTAACAAAGATAATTGACACAAGAGACGAAGGGGACACAAGGGTAAAATAGAAAAGTTCAAACTATTTGAGCGTGAAGCATTCACAGCAAAAATTAATGCCACAGACAGAAATAAATAGATTTAATATAATAGCCATTATGCAGATGTGATTACCGTCTTCGGTAGGCACGAAACAGTCCAGGATACTTGACTTTGCATGTGTTAGGCAAAAGAACAGGAGTAGTCCATTTAACCCTGCAAAGCTGTTCTCTGCCATTCATTGGCTGATCTGAACCTAACCTCATACACTCACTGTTGCCCCATATCCCTTAATACCTTTGCTTAAGAAAAATCTATCAATCTTAGATTTAAAATTTACAATTTATCAAGCGTAAATGCCATTTGTGGAAGAGAGCTCCAAACTTCTGCCACCTTTATATATAGAAGTGTTTCCTAATTTCGCTACTGAAATATCTGGCTCCAATTTTTAGACTACGTCCCTAATCACCAGTTTCTACCAATCTACTCTAAGTGTTTCACTTAACTTCTTGAAAACATGGATCAAATCACCCCTTAACCATCTAAATTCAAAGGAATGCAACCCAAGTTTGTCTCCTTGTAGCTTAACTCTTGGAGTCCAGGTTTCATCCTCGTAAATTTATACTGTAATCCCTCGATCAATATATCCTTCCTAAGGTGTGGCGCTCAGAACTGCTCACTGAATTCACAAGTTGTAGTCTACCTAAGGCTTTGCATAGCTGAAGCATGACTTCTAGCGCCCTGTATTCTGCTCTTCTAGATATAAAGGCCAGGATTCCATTAGCCTTTTTGATTATTTTCTGTACTTGTTCATGACATTTTAACAATGTGTGCATTGGACTCGGTCTCTTTGAACCTCCACTACTTGAAGCTATTCATCATTTAGGAAGTACCTGTTCTGCTCTTTTTTAAATCCAAAGTGGATGAAATCTTAATTTCTACGTTGAAATCCATTTGCCATAGTTTTGCCCGTTAACTTAATTTTATCAATATCTCTTATGGAATTTTACACTTCTATCAACACTACTTACAACAATACCTGTGTTTGTGTCATAACCAATTTTGCAAACGTGTCTTTCTATCCCATCATCTAAGTCGTTAATGAATATATTGAATAGTTGAGGGCCCAACACAGATCCTTACCGGGCACTGCTTGTTGCATCCTGCCAATTAGGGTACTTGCCCATTGCCACTATTTTCTGTCTCCTGCCACTCAGCCAATATCCTGAACAAGCCAATAATTTGCCCTCAATTCCATGAGCTTCAATTTTAACTAATGGTCTCCTAAGAGGGTCTTAATCATATACCTTCTGCAAGTCCATATAACTAACACCCATGGACTAATCCCTATTCAGTACTTTAGTCACCTGTTCAAAAATTACAATCAGACTTGTCAGACAATACCTACTCTCTCTCTCTAATCGGCTAAAAATGTTCAGTGCTCAATCGCCTGATCTTTTATAATAGGCCCAAACAATTTCTTAACAACAAATGTTAGGTTAACTGATCTTTTATTCCCTGGTTTTCCTCTGTCACCTTTCTTAAATAGTGGAGTGACATGCACAATTTTCTGATCTAAAGCAACGTTTCACAAATCGAGAGAACTATGGAAAGTTACACATAAGGACATCTGCAATATTCTCACCTACTCCCTTTAAAACTCTGGGCTGGAAACCCTTGGGATTTCTCTCCCTTTTGTGTAATTATTTTCTCCATTACTGTTATCTTGCTAACATTACATTTGTTCAGTCCCGTCCCTTGTTCAATAAAAGTTTCCCTGGGATGTCAGGCATACTGCTGTCTTCCTGTACCATAAACAATGATGCACAGTAATTATTTGGCATGTCCATCATTTCCTTATTTTCACTGACAACACCTTCATTCTGATTTCAAGGAGTTCACACTGCTTTTGACCACCCTCCTTTTCCTAACGTAAAAGCTTTTTGTTTCAATTTTGATATCTTGCGCCAATTTTTTATCAGACTCCCTTTTTATAGCTTTTGCTAGCTGCTTTCTCATCCCTTGCTGCAATTTTCCCATTTTCAAGGATCTGTGCCATTTATATAGTTTTATATTGTCTCCTGCTTATTTCTAAGTCCACTGCTGTCTTTTTTGTCCTTCGTTGTCAAAGATGACTATGACATAAGCCAGAAATAAGTACCCAATTTCCCTCTGTCACCTTACTTAAACAGCACAGTGACACAACTAAGCAAGTTCCGCTACAACTGTACAGGGCTTTGGCGAGACCCAGTGGAGTACTGTTCACAGCTTTGGTCTCCATATCGGAGGAAGGACATACTGCCATTGGAGGTGGTACAGCAAACATTCACTAGGTTAGTTCCTGGGATAAAACGGTTATCCTATGATGAGAGACTGAGTAAATTGGGCTTATACTCTGAGAGTTTAGCAGAATGAGAGGAGATCTCCTTGAAACATACAAAAATCTGAAGGGCTTGGACAGGGTAGACACTAAGAGATTGTTTCCACTGGTTGGGGAATCTAGAACATGAGAGCACAGTCTCAGGATGATCATTTAAAACTGAAACGAAGAGAGATTTCACCATCCAAAGGGTTGTGATTCTTGGGAATTCTCTAACCCAGAGGGTTGTGGATGCACCATGAATGTGATATTTAAGGCTGGAATAAACAGATCGTTGGTCTCTCGGGGAAACAAGGGATATGGGGAGCAGTCAGGAAAGAAGAGTTGAGGCAGAAGATCAGCCGTGATCGTACTGAACTGCAAAGCAGACTCAGTTGCTGGTCTATTCCTGCTCCCATTTCTTATGCTTTTTTGTTCTTATGTTCTTAGTTAAGTTTCAGATGTGATGTGTTCAAAGTCCAATTTGAGCACAAAAAGATCTGTTGCACGTTGGACACACATGTATTGTTGGTCCAAAAGGGGTGGTTGTGGCTCAGGACTAGTGAAGTTCCCGCTCCCTATTGGCCAGTGCGATTCTACTTGGTTCATCGGAGGCGGCGCCTTTGCTGTTGAGACAGCGCAAAACAAAGCGATCCTGTGCAAGTTTGCCCCATGTCTCAGGGGTGATGTTGTAATTCTTCAGGGGGGTTCTTGAAGCGCTTTTTCTGCTCTCCATTTGAACATTTCCTTTGCTAACTTGCCATAGCAGACCTTTCTTGAGAAACGATCATGAGTATTCTGGCAACATGTTCTGCCCATCTTGTCCGAACAAAGCAAAGCGTGGATGCGAGTGTTATGAACTGGAGGGGTATTAATTTAAACAGCCCTGATCTCTCCTCTCACTACCCATCCGTAAACAGAAAGGTGTTTTTGATTTCTGACTTCCCCTCCCTTTATAAGTGGAGTGTTTTCCCCAACCCTTGAGTTTAAGCGATCAATCCTCTATTAATAACCACATAGCAAACTCAAGATAAGGTAAAATGAAAGGGTTGGTTTATTTTACATACACACAAACGTGGGAAAGGTGTTTTGCAATGTCCGCCCCTTTTGGCACTCATATAATAAAAAAAAGGGGTAAGAGAAAGAAAGAGGTATAGGGCTGAACAAGAATAAAAATAAGAATTACGGTTTCACATGAGTCCAGGATCAAAAATACAGTAGCTTATTTCATCAGAGGTTAGCAGGTTGAATTTGTTGCAGGGGGAGTCTTCCAGAAGCAAGGACTTCCACGATGGGAGAAGGCATGTAAAGATGAATTAGTCTATAAGGCACAGATACAGAAGTTCCAAGGTTCTAGTAGTTCACACAGTGTAGATGAGGGCCAGGCACTTCACCTGGACAGAGCTCTTTCTGCTGCTACCTGTCAGATGATAGAATGGTAGTCTGCCTGGATTCAGTTCCACACGGCAATATTACAGGTTCTAGCAGCTGAGATAGGAAAAATTTCTTATCTCAGAAGGTGGTCAACCTGTTGAATTCTCTGCCACAGAAGGCTGTGGAGGCCAGGCCACTGAGTATATTCAAGGAAGCAATTGATACATTTTTGGATATCAGGGGCATCAAGGAGGAGGGAGAGAAAGCAGGAACATGGCGTTGAGATAGAGGATCAGCCATGATCATATTGAATGGTTAAGCAGGCACGAAGGGCCTAATGGCCTACTCCTGCTCCTAGTTTCTATGTATTCCATCACACTCCTGACTTGTGCTTTGTAGATGGTGGACAGGCTTTGGGGAGTCAGTAGGTGAGTTACTCATTGCAGGATTCCTGGTCTCTGACCTGCTCTTGTGCCACAGTATTTATATGGCTAGTCCAGTTCAATTCTGGTCAATGGTAACCCCTAAGGATATTGACAGTGGATTAGCGACGGTAATGCCATTGAATGTGATGGGGAGATGGTTAGATTTTCTCTTGTTGGAGATGGCCATTGCCTGGCACTTGTGTGGCATGGATGTTACTTGCCACTTGTCAGCCCAAGCCTGGATATTGTCCAGGTCTTGCTGCATTTGGACATGGAGTCACCACGAATAGTGCTGAACATTGTGCAATCATCGGCGAACAACTCCACTTCTGACCTTATGATGGAAGGAAGGTCATTGGTGAATGACCATTATTTTACTGAAGATGGTTGGGCCAAGGACACTACCTTGAGGAACTCCTGCAGTGATGTCCTGGAACTAAGATGGCTGACCTCCAACAACCACAGCCATCTTCCTTTGTGCTAGGTGTGACTCCAACCAGCGGAGAGTTTTCCCCGATTCACATTGGCTCCGTTTTTGGTAGGGCTGCTTGATGCCACACTCGGTCAAATACTGCCTTGATGTCAAGGGCAGTCACTCTCACCTCGAGTTTAGCTCATTTGCCCATGTTTGGACCAAGGCTGTAATGCGGTCAGGAGCTGAGTGACCCTGGTGGAACCCAAACTGAGTGTCAACTAGCAGATTATTGCCAAGCAAGTGCTGCTTTATAGCCCTGTTGATGACCCCTTCCATTACTTTACTGACAATCGAGAGTAGGCTGATCGGGCGGCAATTGGCTGGGTGGATTTGTCCTGCTTTTGTGTACAGGACATACCTGGGCAATTTTCCACATAGCCGGGTAGATGCCAGTGTTGTAGCTGTACTGGGACAGCTTCGCTAGGGGCGCAGCAAGTTCTGGAGCACAAGTCTTCAGTACTACTGCTGGAATATTGTCAGAACCCTTAGCCTTTGCAGTATCTAGTGCCTTCAGCCGTTTCTTGATATCACGTGGAAAGTACTGAATTGGCTGAAGACTGGCATCTGTGATTCTGGGGACCTCTGGAGGAGGCCAAGATGGATCATCCACTCGACACTTCTGGCTGAAGATTGTTGCAAATGCTTTAGCCTTATCTTTTGCACTGATGTGCCGAGCACCCCCATCATTGAGGATGGGGATGTTTGTGGAGCCTCCTGCTCCAGTGAGTTGTTTAATTGTCCACCACGATTCATGACTGGATGTGGCAGGACTGCAGAGGTTAGATCTGGTCTGTTGATCATGGAACCACTTAGCTCCCACAACTGCTTGCTGTTTACACTGTTTGACACGCAAGTAGTCACCTTTTGTAGCTTCACCAGGTTGACACCTCATTTTTAGGTATGCCTGGTGCTGTTCCTGGCATGTCCTCCTGCACTCTTCATTGAACCAGGGTTGATCCTCTGGCTTGGTGGTAAGGGTAGAGTGGTGGATATGTCGGGCCATGAAGTTATTGATTGTGGTTCAGTACAATTCTTGTGCTGTTGATGGCTCTCAGTGCCTCATGCGTGACCAGTATTGAACTGCGAGACCTGTTTGAAATCTATCCCATTTAGCATGGTGGTGGTGCCACACAACATGATGGAAGGTATCCTCAATGTGAAGACAGGACTTCATATCCACAAAGGTGATCACTCCTACTGATACTGTCAAGCGTCATGGATAGATGCATCTGCGGCAGGCAGGTTGGTGAGGATGAGGTCAAGTATCTTATTCCCATTTGTTGGTTCCCTCACCTCCTGCTGCAAACCCAGTCCGGGTGTTATGTCCATAAGGACTCTGCCAGCTTGGTCAGTAGTGGTGCTACTGGGCCACTCTTGGTGATGGAGATTGAAGCCCCCCACTTAGAGTACATTCTGTACCCTCGCCACCCTCAGTGCTTCCTCCAAGTGGTGTTCAACATGGAGGAGTACTGATTCATCAGTTGAGGGAGGGTGGCACGTGGGAATCAGAAGGAGGTTTCCTTGCCCATGTTTGACCTGATGCCATGAGACTTCATGGGATCCGGAGTCGATGTTGAGGAGTCCCAGGGCAACTCCCTCCCGGCTGAATACCACTGTGCCGCCACCCTCTGCTGGGATGGTGATGGCGGTGCCTGGGACATTTTAAGGTATGATTCTGAGTGTGACTATGTCAGGTTGTTGCTTGACTCATCTGCAAGACAGCTCTCCCAATTTTAGCACAAGTCCCCAGATGTGAGTAAGGAGGACTTTGCAGGGTCAACAGGGATGGGTTTTTTGCCATCATCATTTCCAGTATCTAGGTCCATACGAATTTCTTCCTTATCCAATTTTCTGTAGCGGCTAAGCGCATTGCTGTGGGTCTGGAGTCGCAAGTAGGCCAGATCAGCTAAGGACAGCAGATTTTCTTCCCTAAAGGAAGGACATTAGCGAACAATGGTTTCATGGTCACCATTAGACTTTTAATTCCAGATATTTATTGAATTCAAATTCCACCATCTGCTGGTGGTGAGATTCGAACCCAGGTCCCCAGAGCATTACTCTGGGTCTCTGGGTTATTAGTCCAGAGATAATACCATTACGCCACCGCCTCCCCACTCCTGCTGAGGTTTGAATATAAATTGATAACAAAAAATTATTTTTTGAACACTTCCCATTGACCTTTAGTCATTTTACCATTAAATTTGCCCAGTTTACAATGGGTAATCACTGCCTCATCCCATTGAAGTCAGTCTTACGTAAATCTAGAACTTTAGTAGTTGTTATACACTTCTCCCTTTTAAACACTATTCTGAATGTGATCATATCATGATCGCTATTAGATAGATGTTCAGACGCAACTAGGCTGTTAACTAAACCTGGCTCATTAATTTCTAAATTTAATATGGAATGCTCCCTTGTTGGTTCTTGGACATATTGTTGCAGAAAACTATCCAGGGCACACATGTGCTACTCTGCTTATCCCAATCAATATTCAAGTTAAAATTGCCCCATTAAAATCATTCTGCCTTCATTGCATGCTTGTCTAATTTGTGTATCGTTTTAGTCTCCTTTTCCATGTAAGGATATACTTGCCTTGGAGGATTGTAACCAAACTTCATTGGACTGCTGCCTGGGATAAGGGGACTGTCCTAAGGGATAGGTTGAGTAGAACAGGCTTATATTGCTGAGGGTTTATACGACTGAGAGGTACTCTCGTCGAAACATAGAAAATCCTTAAGGAGTTGGACAGGATAGATGATGGGAGGACATTACTCCTGGCTGGGGAGTCTAGAACGACGAGCCATATTCTCAGAATATGAGATCAGCCATTTCATACTGAGATGAGAGAAAAAATGCCTTCAAGGCTCCTTCAACAGCACCTTACAAATCTGCAATCTCTACCAGCTAGGACAAGGACAGCAGATGCATGGGAACACCACCACCTGCAAGTTCCCTTCCAAGCCACACACCATCCTGTTATGACCAGATGAGAAGGGGAGAACTGGCTTCCCTCTATTCAACCTCCTCGGTTAGTCACCGCAAAGACTTAAGTTTCTTTTTACAAGGATATGCCTTTTCAAAATCAGAATGTAATTAACTATTTAAGCTGTGGGCAATAAGGAGCCAATCAAAACAGGTTTTCTTGAGTCAAATAAAGAGCAAATTCATTAACCAACAAATCCCAGAGAAATAAAAACACAAGGTCAAGCATTCAGCCATCATGCAGCTATCGGGGCCCACACACACACGCACACACACAGCCCCCCCACCCCCACAGCCACCAGAAATAAGGGGAATTACAGTCCATCAAAAAAAATGTAAAAAAAATACGGTTAAGAGTCCTTTGATTGTCCTTGAGGCACAGATTTTAATCACTGTGGTCGATTTAGGTTGGCTGGCTTCTTCGATTTGGTCAGATTTAGAAGATGTTGCAGTTATTGCGCAATCTTGGTTTGCTGGAATGTTTCTGGTAGAGCTGGCTTCTCGAACCGAGCAACACGCTTTTTCCAAAAGGGAGGGGGGAGAGAGCAAGCAGCCCTCAGCTTGTTTCCCTTGAAGGTTTTCTTGACAATGCCCCTGTCATTTGCAATCTCTCCACTAGTGGCTGGCAGCCTTGCCTTGAAATACTTCATCCATTGTGTATTTCCAAGAGGTTTTGGGTGGGTCTGTCTGTGGCACCCATTGTTTCAATATCCAGTATTTTGCATTTTTAATGTCTCTTCCTTAGGCAGTTACGAGTTTCGATGGGTGTCTGGATTATATGAAATGCCTCCCTCTTCACAGTCACGCGAGGATGATTTGTTGGTTTCTCACCTTCACCTTGGAACATGGCCTTGCATTTTCAAGCAGTTTGCTCTCAGTTCAAATTACAAAATTTCCAGTCAGTTGAAAATTGAAAAATCATATTTCCAAAAATAAAGGTCATAACAATCCCAACTTGGAACTATACACCATTCATTGTTGCTGGGTCAAAATCCTGGAACTCCATTCGTAACAGCACTGAGTGTACCTATACCAGTGGGGCTGCAGCAGTTCAAGGAGGCGGCTCAGCATCACTTTAAGGTCAATTAGGGGTGGGCAATAAATGCTGGCCTAGCCAGCGATGCCCTCAGCCCGTGAACAAATGAATAAAACTTAAGGGTTCTGAATTTTTGGAATCCTCTATCCGAAGAGAACTATGGGGTTTTATATGTTGTCAATTATTAAATCCCAAAATGTGATATGGCTTTTATGCCATTTAATGATGGCACCTCTTCAGTCAGTGGCCTTTCATCGCCCAATGCTCCCAACCCAACAAATTCTGAGCTTGATTTGATAGCAAGCTTTTCTTCCAACACCTGTGCACCTTTGCCCAAGAGGTTCCCTCCACACTCGAAGTAATTCCTTTTCCTGACTCCAGTCTTCTTGATACCCTTGATATGAGCTCTTTCTTTCTTGAACTATTGGCATGATATTTGCCATCTCAGTTTCTCTACCTCCATCCCTCCCCTTATCACACCCAACTTAAATCTTTGCACAACCTGTCTCCTCTGAGCTCACTACTGTCTGGTCTCAGCTCCCATCACAAAACTATCCTTAAACAGCGAAAATGTTCGACAGCACCTTGAACTCATTATAGCACTTTATGGTCTGTAATGAATGCAAATGCTTCTAGACCATTTAAAATGGGAAAAATTCTAAGACTTCAAGTAGGTAGGAACATTATTTACCTTCTATTACTGTCAAGACTGTGGACCAATGCATTTGCATCAAATCAAAGTGATCTCAGTTTTTCAACACATCTACACATAGAACAAAGTATTTTACAAACAGCTTCAGGTCAAAAGAGATATCAGCAAAATCCTGCCTAATATTCCTAATAAAACCTAATATTCGTGTCTGACTATGTTCTGCACTAGGATATCTGGATGGTCTGCTCTAAATACTAGCAGCAACCATTTAGTGACTACTGCAGTCACCAGTGATTTAATTACTTGACTTGTTCACTATTAACTACTGTAAACTGTGATCTCTGGACCAACAAACCTTTGAACATCTGACACACAAGGAGTTGTAAAAGTACCATGAAATAAATGCAGTTAGGCTTATTTTTTGAACTCTAAATCTTAGTCACCTGATCTGGCTGGGATGCTCACTGTCCAGTTATCTCATTATAAGGAACACAATATGAACCCAACTAAAGTATCAGCAACAGCAGAGTGATGGGAGCAGGTTGTGCCTCCTTCAGTCAACAGCCAGCATAGAGTAATTCATGTCAGACCAGCACATGGCTCGGGGCCATGGAATGCTATCATTGCTGGGCTTCTTTTCCAGTTTAGTAATTTTGTATTTAGGAAAGGCTGAAACCTTTTATTCAAATCCATTCGCTCGAGTTTGGGACAGGGGAGAAAAGGTGATGGATCCACAAAGGCCTGAATTTCAACAGTCAATTAAAACCGTGTCACGGTACAATTGGGTATTTAAAACTGACACCTCGTTTCAGTACTAAAAATAGCAGAATATTGAGCAGATAACAGACCAAACTACCACCTGCAAACAGATGAACAACTGAGCTCCCCAGCTCTTGGGGCCTCCATACCTTATCAACAAAGGAAGATTTTGTCTCGTACGTCCCCTGGGTTGGTTGGAGTGGGTGCGGGCGGAAATGATTCAACACTCTAGGACTATAGCACAGCACAACTCA
Source organism: Cetorhinus maximus (assembly GCF_964194155.1). Taxonomy (NCBI): domain Eukaryota; kingdom Metazoa; phylum Chordata; class Chondrichthyes; order Lamniformes; family Cetorhinidae; genus Cetorhinus; species Cetorhinus maximus. Next base: position 186,174,948 of record NC_135880.1, read on the forward strand.
ATCTATCCAAATGGGACACAGGGTAAACCAGTATAAAAAGTATTTTCACTTTCATTTTCTCTGCAACAACCTTTGTTGTTTCACTTTGAGTAATGTGTGGCTAGGGAAAGCACAATTTTAAAGGCAGCTGTCTATTATGCTGTAGTTTGATTCAAGGTGGGTTGGTACTTACCCAGGCATTTAACAGGAATCACCAGATGAGTATGACCTCGACATCGTTTCTTTCCCTTTTTACACCAGTTTTCAATGCTGATTGGTTGATTCGCTTCCACCACATTAGTAATTTGAAGCTCTGAATAAACCTAACAAAAAATAATTGTGAAATTTATCAAGATATTTATATCTGAGACTCTTGGAACAGAACATGACAAATGCAGTTTAATCAGAAGCAGAACGTCAAGTAAGAAAAGGGAGGCAGTACCCCAATGCAGAAATTGTGGTTCCTGTCTTAGGCCCACAGTGGCAGATGGTTCCAGCTTTTTAAGGCCAGGTAGCACCTCAGCATAGTTAACTTAAGTACTGGCGACATGTCATTCCCAGACTCACCTCTCGACAATACTGCAGAATCTCTTCCTTGGTTTCTAAGCAGCTTTTGGTTCCTGAAGGATCAGGCTCCCATTTTCCAGTCTGAATATTGACATGCATATTTAGCTTCCCACAAAACATAGCGATCTGTGGTTCCGCCACTGCAAATCCAGCTCCAGTATTGGCTGCTAATGCCTGAAAAAGAAACCAAAACAATAAATTTCCTGGCCAGTGATTCTTCACTTTGCAACTCCCTTCCATTTTCCAACTTAATGGAGTATTTGAAGTTGCTACTCAAACAGAAGATGAACCACAACAGTGAAATACAAACCAGGCTGTGTTATCACCATGACCACGCACACTCTGCACTAAAGTTTTAGAGCCCAGGATTACCATGAAATATCATTCCACTGACACTTATCCCATGGTACTTCATACAATGGAATTGTCATCACCCTAATTCCATTCTGCCTTCTTCCTATCTTTTGTCAAATCTCTCATAGAACATAGAAAATAGGAGTAGGCCATTCGGCCCTTCGAGCCTGCTCCGCCATTCATTATGATCATGGCTGATCATCCAACTCAATAGCCAGTTCCCACTTTCTCCCCATATCCTTTGATCCCTTTCGCTCCAAGAGCTATATCTAACTCCTTCTTGAAAACACACAATGTTTTGGCCTCAACTGCTTTCTGTGGCAGCGAATTCCACATGCTCACCACTCTCTGGGTGAAGAAATTTCTCCTCATCTCAGTCTTAAATGGTCTACCCCGTATCCTCAGACTGTGACCCCTGGTTCTGGACTCCACCACCATCGGGAACATCCTTCCTGCATCTACCCTGTCTAGTCCTGTTAGAATTTTATAGGTTTCTATGAGATCCCCCCGCCCCGTCATTCTTCTGAACTCCCGTGAATATAATCCTAACTGACTCAATCTCTCCTATGTCAGCCCCACCATCCCAGGAATCAGTCTGGTAAACCTTTGCTGCACTCCCTCCATAGCAAGAACATCTTTCCTCAGATAAGGCGGCCAAAACTGCACACAATATTCCAGGTGTGGTCTCACCAAGGCCCTACATAATTGCAGCAAGACATCCCTGCTCCTGTACTCGAATCGTCTCATTATGAAGGCCAACAAACCATTTGCCTTCTTTACCTCCTGCTGCAGCTGCATGCTTACCTTCAGCGAAGGGTGTACAAAGACACCCAGGTCTCGTTGTACATTCCCCTCTCTCAATTTATAGCCACTCAGATAATAATCTGCCTTCCTGTTTTTGCTACCAAAGTGGATAACCTCACATTTATCCACATTGTACTGCATCTGCCATGCATTTGCCCATTCACTCAGCTTGTCCAAATCACACCGAAGCATCTCTGTATTCTCCTCCCAGCTCACCCTCCCACCCAGCTTTGTGTCATCTGCAAACTTGGATATATTAACATTTAGTTCCCTCATCTAAATCATTAATATATATTGAGAATAACTGGGGTCCCAGCACCGATCCCTGTGGTACTCCACTGGTCACTGCCTGCCATTCGGAAAAAGACCCATTTATTCCTACTCCTTGTTTCCTGTCTGCCAACCAGCTTTCTATCCATCGCAATACACTACCCCCAATCCCATGCCCTTTAATTTTACACGCTAATCTCTTCTCTGGGACTTTGTCAAAAGCCTTCAGAAAGTCCAAATAACCACATCCACTGGCTCCCCCTCATCAACTCCACTAGTTACATCCTCGGAAAATTCCAGTAGATTTGTCAAGCATGGTTTCCCTTTTGTAAATCCATGCTGACTCTGTCCAATTCTACCACTGTTTTCCAAGTGCTCAGCTATTAAATCTTTTATAATGGATTCTAGAATTTTCTCCACTACTGACGTCAGGCTGACTGGTCTATAATTCCCTGCTTTCTCTCTACCTCCCTTTTTAAATAGTGGGGTTACATTAGCTACCCTCCAATCTGGAGGAACTGTTCCAGAGTCTATAGAATCTTGGAAGATGACCACCAAATGCATCCACTATTTCTAGGGCCACTTCCATAAGTACTCTGGGATGTAGATTATCAGGTCCTGGGGACTTATCGGCCTTCAATTTCTCCAGCACCATTTCCCGACTAATACTGATTTCTTTTAGTTCCTCCCTCTCACTAAACCCTGTGTTTCCCAGTATTTCTGGTATGTTATTTGTGTCCTCCTTTGTGAAGACAGAACCAAAGTATTTGCCAAAATTTAGTTGGTCAGCCACTTCTTTGTTCCCCATATAAATTCCCCTGTTTCTGACTGTAAGGGACCTACATTTGTCTTCACCAATCTTTTTCTCTTCACATACCTACAGAAACTTTTACAATCAGTTTTTATGTTCCCCGCAAGCTTATTCTCGTACTCTATTTTCCCCTTCTTAATCAACCCCTTGGTGCTCCTTTGCGGAATTCTAAACTGTTCCCAATCCTCAGGTCTGTTGTTTTTTCTAGCCAATTTGTATGCCTCTTCCTTGGATCTAATACTATCTGTAATTTCCCTTGTAAGTCATGGTTTGGCCACCTTTCCTGTTTTACTTTTGCGCCAGACAGGAATGAACAATTGTTGCAGTTCACCCATGCGCTCTTTGAATGTTTGCCATTGCCTATCCACCATCATCCCTTTAAGTAACATTTCCCAATCCATCATAACCAACTTGTACCTCATATCATCGTAGTTTCCTTCATTAAGATTCAGGACCCTAGTCTCAGAATCAAAGTGGTTACTCTCCATCTTGATGAAGAATTCTATCATACTATGGTTGCTCACCAAGGGGTCTCGCACAACCAGATTGCCAATTATTCCTCTCTCATTACACAATATACCCAGTCTCGGATGGCCTGTTCTCGAGTTGGTTCCTCAACGTATTGGTCAAGAAAACCATCCCATTTACACTCCAGGAATTCCCCCTCTATGGTATTGTAACTAATTTGATTTGCCTAATCTATATGCAGATTAAAGTCACCCATAATTACAGATGATCCTTTATTGCATGCATCTCTAATTTCCTGTTTAATGCCATTCCCAACATCACCACTGCAGTTTGGAGGTCTATATACAGCCCCCACTAATGTTTTTTGCCCCTTAGTGTTTCTCAGCTCTACCCATGTGGCACAAACCAATTTTATTCATTACCTACTTCCACATGGGTGTTGAGGGCTTCACTGTAATGGCTACTTGAGGTTCTACAACATGTGACCAGAACTTGTGCTTTAACCAACAACAACATACAATGTGATTCAATGATATGGACAGTGTTCATTAAAGGTCTCTCTCACTATCAAAACTCTTACTAAATCCTTCATTGACGATTAAGCATTTTAGATCATACAGAGAACATAAAACACAAACTAAATGCACGTTCTATTTTTTATTCATTGATGGGATGTGGACCTTGCTAATTAGGCCAGAATTTATTGCCCACCCGTAACTGCCTTTGAGAAGGTGGTGGTGAGCTGCCTTCTTGAACTGCTGCAGTCCATGAGTTGTAGGTACACCCACAGTGCTGTCAGGGAGGGAGTTCCGTATTTTAACCCAGAGACAGTGAAGGAACGGCGATATATTTCCAAAGTCAGGATGATAAGTGGTTTGGAGAGGAACTTCCAGGTGGTGGTGTTCCCATGTAATTGCTGCCATTGTCCTTCTAAATGTTAGTGGTCATGGGTTTGGAAGGTGCTGGTTAAGGCGGCTTGGTGAACTCCTGCAGTGCAGCTTGTAGATGGTACACACTGCGCCCGCTTGGCATCAGTTTTGGGAAGAATGAATATTTGCAGATGGGGTGCCAATCAAGCAGGCTGCTTTGTTCTGGCCGGTGAACACCTTCTTCAGTGTTGTACTCATCCAGGCAAGTGGGGAGTATTTCATCATACCTGACTTGTACCTTGTAGACGGTGGACAGGTTTTGGGGAGTCAGTGGGTGAATTACTTGCCGGAGGATTCCTAGCCTCTAACCTGCTTTTGTAGCCACAGTATTTATATGGCAAGTCCAGTTCAGTTTCTGGTCAATGGTAACTCCCAGGAAGTAGATAGTGGGGAATTCAGCAATGGTAATGCAGTTTATCATGGGGAGATGGTTAGATTCTCTTGCTGCAGATGGTCAGTGCCTGGCACTTGTGTGGCACAAATATTACTTGCCACTTGTCAGCCCAAGCCTGGATATTGTCCAGGTCTTGCTGCATTTGGACATGGACTGCTGCAGTATCTGTGCAATCATCAGCGAACACACTCACTTCTGACCTTATGTTGGAAGGAAGATCATTTATGAAGCAACTGAAGATGGGTGGGCCAAGGACACTACCCTGATGAACTCCTGCAGTGATGTCCTGGAACTGAGGTGATTGACTTCCAAAATCCACAACCATCTTCCTTTGTGCTAGGTACAACTCCAACCAGCGGAAAGTTTTCCCCGATTCCCATTGACTCCAGTTTTGCCAGGGCTCCTTGATACCACATTATGTCAAATGCTGCCTTGATGTCAAGGACAGTCACTCTCACCTCTGGAGCTCAGCTCTTTTGTCCATGTTTGGACCAAGGCTGTAATGAGGTCAGGAGCTAACTGTCCCTGGTGGAACCCAAACTGAGCATCAGTGAGTAGGTTATTGCTAAGCATGTGCCGCTTGATAGCACTGTTGATGACTCCCATTACTTTACTGATGATCGAGAATAGACTGATGGGGCGGCAATTGGCCGGGTTGGATTTGTCCTGCTTTGTGCGTACAGGATATAGCTGGGAAATTCTCCACATTGTTGGGCAAATGCCAGTGTTGTAGCTGTACTAGAACAGCTCGGCTTGGGCCACGGCATGTTCTGGAGCACAACAGTTCTGTACTATTGCCCAGATATCGTCAGGGCCCATAGCCTTTGCAGTATCCTGTGCCTTCAGCTGTTTCTTGATATCACATGTAGTGAATCGAATTGGCTGAAGACTGGCACTTCTGGTACTGGGGGCCTCTGGAAGAGGCCGAGATAGATCATCCACTTGGCACTTCTGGCTGAAGGTTGTTGCGAACGCTTCAGCCATATCTTCTGCACTGATGGGCTGGGCTGCCCCCTTTATTGAGGGTGGGAATATTTGTGGAGCTTTCACTTGGTCAAAGCAACAACCGGAGATCAAAAGATGTTGATGATCATAAAATCACAAGATGGTATTCATAGTTTATAACTTTTCATCTATGTCCTACAGATCCCTGCACAATCAGCATCACCAGTCTTTCCTTTGAAAATCACCTGACTTCAGAGAAGCACAAGGTTTCTAAACAGAGATGCAGGATACCAGTTTACACTGGGCAATGACGAGGTCGTAATGAAGGACAGCTGAATCTGCAGATCTATAAATCATATTTTAATCAATATCTAACTGGTTATCCTCTCCAGTTATTTCAGCTACTATATATCAATCCAATGCTACAGTAAACACATTTCATTTTAATTAGAGCGTAGCAAAATGTCTCAGCAGTTGTTTAAAATGGAGCTTTGGCAGGAAGCGGTGCGCAGTGCGTGTTCGTAAACAAGCACCACCCAAGCTGTATCCAACTAGGCGGGGCTCTCCTGTCTGAATATAATTGGAAGTGTTCTTATTACAACTGGACTCGAGACTAACAGATAAGAAATTTATACCAACTATTTTACTGCCTCTGTAATGTCCAGTTTGTGCTATGCTTCACTGAGCGCAGAGGGATTATAACTACTTTTGAAGCAGCCGTACAGATGCAGACACAAATGGAACTGGCATAGAATCTTTTTCACGCCAGCTGCTCTTATCAATTCCAGGCCCTCCATCAAGTTAACAAATCTGCTTATTTCATCTCCTTGAATATTTTATTTCCCACCTTCACAACATCCGCCTTTTCTGAAAGATCTGCTCTTTCCACATCTCCAAATGGTTGAATGTTTTCATTGTGTTAATCTCCAATCTTTCACTAAAGTCATGTTGTCTTTGGAGGGTACTGGAATCCTCAAGCTAAGTTTTTACTCAATACTGACAAACCTATTCGACAAGTCTTTCTCAGCGGTTGCTCTGTTTTAATTTTATGGGCTTTAAATAAACTCAGTGCTGTCACCTCATTCGTGGATAAATCCTCAATATGAACACACATCCATCAGTGTCAGTAACCATGCAGATGTGTAAACTCGTGGAAAGTGAATTTCAAACTTCTGCTCAACAGTTCTCCTTCAATGGCATCAACTGACCGTAGCCATATCTAGGCATCTGTATCGTGTCTTCACTCCTTTTTGATTTTTCTAATCTCTAACCTTGTTCGGGGTTCCTCACCACTGAGAAAGAGAAGTCTTTGGTTTTTAGTAGTCTGCTTTGAGCTTTGAGGGCAAATTTGCCTGCCATCCCGATATGCTTAAACGTTGGTGCCACGGTCATTTTGCCACTGAGCTACTGTGCGCACAGTTTTGATTAGCTGTTCTCTAGAGAGACTTAAGTACTGAAAAATGAGAGAAAGCTGTTCCCATATAAATTATCTTAGCATTACAACTCTTCTGCAGTCCAAACAAGGTTAAACACGTGAAATCGCCAGTGTCATCGGGAGTGCAAACATGGACAGCTCTGATTTGATGAGTAGTGACTGTGGGAAAGACAGGGGGCAGGGGGAGGGGGCAGGGGCAAGGGAGGCGTGAGCCATGAGGGGGTGGGAAGTTCTTAACATGCTCAAGCACGTCAAGGTCAATCCCGGCTTCGGATTCGTGACCTGCCTCTTTGCCCCACCCATGGAGGTTACTATACCATGGATAGGTTAGTTAAGGAAAAAGTGGGACCTATCAGAGGTGAAGATGGAAACTTGTATGTAGATGCAGAGGCTGTGGGAAGGGTTTTGAATGAATATTTTGTCACTGTGTTCACAAAAGAAAGGGAGGATGTAGATATAGTAGTCCAGGAGGAACATTGCGAGGTATTAGACAGGATAGTCATAAAGAGAGAGGAAGTACTCGAAGGGTTGAAATCCTCGAAAGTTGATAAGTCACCAGGGACAGATGGATTGTTTCCGAGGCTGAAGGAAGCCGGGGATGAGATAGCACATGCTGTGAGGATGATTTTCCATTCTTCACTAGATACAGGGGAGGTACCGGAGGACTGGAGAAATGCAAACGTAGTTCCATTGTTTGAAATGGGATCAAAGGAAATGCCAAACAATTATCGGCCAGTTAGTCTTACATCGGTGGTGAGCAAATTCGTAGAATCAATCCTGAGAGATAGGATTAACTGTCATGTGGAAAGGCATGGACTAGTCAGGAATGGTCAACATGGATTTGTTAAAGGAAGGTCTTGCCTCACAAATTTGATTGAATTCTTTGAGGAAGTGACAAGAAGGGTTGATGAAGGTAGTGCAGTGAATGTTGTGTACATGGATTTTAGCAAGGCATTTGACAAGGTCCCACATGGCAGATTGGTCAGGAAAGTAAAAGCCCATGGGATTCAGGGTAATGTGGCAAACTGGATAAAAGGTTGGCTTTGCAACAGGAGACAAAGGGTAATGGTCGATGGATGCCCTTGTGAATGGAAAGTTGTCTCAAGTGGTGTTCCACAGGGCTCGGTGTTGGAACCCTTGTTGTTTGTGTTATATATTAACGATTTGGATGTGAACATGGGTGGCACAATTGGGAAATTTGTAGATGACACAAAGATTGGCCAAATAGTGGATAGTATAGAGAATAGCCATAATCTCCAAAACGATATAGATGGGTTCGTGGAGTGGGCAGTAAAGTGGCAGATGGATTTTAACAGAGAGAAGTGTGAGGTCATACACTTAGGGAGGTCAGTTACAGGGATTACAAAATAAATGAGAATATACTAAGAGGGGTAGATGAAGTGAGAGATCTTGGCGTACAAGTACACAGGTCCCTGAAGGCAGCAGTTCAAGTTGACAAGGTTGTAAAGAAGGCAAATGGAATGCTCTCCTTCACTGGCAGAGGTATAGAATATAAAAGTAAGGATATAATGTTGGAATTGTATAAAACACTAGTGAGGCCACAACTGGAGTATTGTGTGCAGTTCTGGTCACCACATTACAGGAAGGACGTAATAGCTCTGGAGAGAGTGCAGAGGAGGTTTACAAGAATGTTGCCAGGGTTAGAAAAGAGTAGCTACGAGGAGAGATTGGATAGGTTGGGGTTATTTTCCTTAGAACAAAGAAGGCTGAGAGGTGACTTGATTTAAATGTATAAAATTATGAGGGAAATAGATAGAGTGGACAGGATAAAATTGTTTCCCTTGATGGAGAATTCTAGAACCAGAGGACATAGATTCAAGATAAGTGGCAGAAGGTGTAGGGGGGACATGAGGAAGAACTTTTTTACGCAGAGGGTGGTGGGTGTCTGGAATTCGCTGCCCAAGTTGGTGGTAGAGGCAGAAACTCTAAACTCTTTTAAAAAGTACCTGGATCTGCACCTAAAGCGCTATAAGCTGCAGGGCTACGGACCGGGTGCAGGAAGGTGGGATTAGAAAGGGCACCTGGGTGTCCTCGGGCTGGCATGGACAAGATGGGCCGAATGGCCTCCTTCTATGCTGTAACTGTTCTATGGTTCTATGACCAACCATGATTGTATTGAATAGTGGAGCAGGCACAAGGAGCCATAAGGTCTCCTCTTGCTTTTTCCTCTTATATCCTTACCCACAGCAGATTATAAAGATAATTCCAAATTACACGCTTGACTTACAATATTCAAAGTCAGCTACAGGTCTTAATCAGCTGAATCTAGTATGTCATGATCTCTGAAAATGAAATGATTAACTTTGGCAGTGCGACTCCACGGCAGACAACACTGCTCATCAATGAAAGGGGGTAACCAGAATGATTTGTTCTATTGAGGAGGAAATATTCAGCTGACAAGCAGCAAGTGTCCAATTTAATTCACAGCGTAGTAGCCTGGCACGGAGAACTGCCCCAGTTATCAACTGATAAGAGTGTGTTGAAAGCATAGGTGCAATCACTGAACTGATACCCTCTTCAGTAATACTCTCAATTGATATCAAGGGGAGATCAAGAGAAGGGTAAAATCTGAAGCAAAATTATCTGTGGGATGCTCCTCTGCACGTACTGGCAGCTAACAAAGTCTGAAACCTCCACCTCCCCTACCCTCCCAAGGACTGTGTTCTGGTGGATCCAGGAGGTGTGATGGAGACAATATAACAATGTGATACTATCAAAATAGATAAAAGAAAAGCAAGTAGTAGTTTTATCTAAAAGGAGTAAGGAAGCAAAGAAGCAATGGTCCAGCTGGTATTTGGGTGCTAAACTGAACACACTAACCCAGAATTTTCTCTAATGGGCATCTCTCACAGAATGCCCAATTAGACAGAGATCCTCCTGCACTATTTTTGCCCAAAGTTCGCAGAACTGCATGCTGATAATGGGAGCAGCAGGATATCTGGGACTTTGGTGAACAATGCGACCAATAGTGTATCTCCTTAATCAATGAGAGTTAAGGGTTGAGGAGTAAACAAACTGAGAAAGGAGGGTGAATTAGAGTCAAATCAGATACGAAAAGAGAAATTAAGCAATAGGGAAAGATTGGATTGAGATAGAGAGAGAGAGAAAAAAAAGACAGAAATGAACAGTTTTTAATTTTAAAATTGTACAATTTTCGAATCTTCAACAATTCACTCCTTGAAGCAGTTAGACTTCACACTTTTAATTGTTCACTTTCTGGGCCACAGAGGTTGACTGGCTGGCATTAACTATTAACATATCATTAAGAAGGTACTTATGCTATTAATTACTACACTTAGCTAGGTGGCGAGCTTAATGGTCCATTAATATACAAATGTACAACTTCATAAAAATCACCGTGAGGTTAAGAGTGATACGTAACTTTTGTTACGGTAATACAAAACAATTCATGAAGAATCTCTTTCTACACAAGTTGCTGGCTAAACTGCATAACTATAACAGTTTGTGTTGTTCACATGTTATTAATTAATTGATTCCTGGAAATTATTAATTTAATTGGAATATAATTAATTGGTTCCTGGAAAGCACAACATTATACAAAATAGTCTGAGGTTCATAATCACCTCCCAAGATTACCTGCTCCCCACCTTACCAGAGACCCACCCCGCGCAGGCTCAACATAGGAATTACACAGGAACATCTGACTGACAGCAATATTAACATGAAACAGCAATGACACAATGCAAATGTATGGCTCTAACTGGAAAGCGATGTTAACACAAAAGAACAATGTGAGGGACGATGTTAAGCAAGGACTTCCTGTACATTTTCACCAAATTCTGGGCAATTGATCCTCAGCTATTCAGCTCTTGCAAGGATCTTCCAGCAGAGGGAGATAGAACAGCTTGAAAGGGAGCCTGGATAAGGTTTCTTCTCTGTTGAAGAAAGATACACATATATCTGCTTAATGGGTAATTCTTCAGACATTGTACACAATCCATGGAACCAGATTTCCTCCCCAACACCCCTCCCAACAGTTTCTCACGAATTCAATGGCTAATTCACAGGACAAATTCCATTCCTCCCTCTTCATACTGTCCCATGGCCCATACTGCCAGTTGCGGACTGGACTAAGGACTCTTGTTTCCTTAAGAGTTTTTGATGACCGTGTACAGAGCTGGTAATACATTACTTTTGACTTCAAATGCTAAATCATAGTTCAAAAAGCTAAAAAAAATACACCAAAGCAATGCCAAAACTCAAGTTTTATGGACTCTGCTCACTCTTGCACACTGAAGTAAATTTTGAATACCAATGCTGTCTCATCCTATCCTCTTCAACTAGTGTAAGCCCAAATCGTATTCCCATCCTCCAAGTTGCAACGAACAAAATATTATGCAATCTTTAAGTTGAAATCATGGCAATTTCATATCATACTGTACTCCCACTGGAACTACTGTTTGTTGTATGCTGTTGGATGCCGTGTAATGCCACTGGGATTCAGTCTTCACAGTATGTCAATTTGAATGATTCCAAAACACCAATAAAAACTCTGAAATACAATGTTATAAAAGGAATTTAATTTATCCAATTGCCTTGAAACAGTAGCCTTGGTCATTGGCTTTCATTCAAAATGGTTTTTCCAATTGTACATTGTTTTTGTCAACTTTTCCAAAGCTGCCGTAAATGACTCTATGACTCTTGTCCAAGTTTTGCAGATAGGCACGTATGCTTTACAGAGCTCCAAGTGGCAATCACCCACAAGTCAGCGTATTTACTTTAAGTGATCATTATTGGTGCAAAGTGACAGTTCCTCTGACATGTCCTCCTTCTTCCTTAACTGAGGTTTTCCACCCACGGTGGTTGACAGGGCCCTCAACCGTGTCCGGCCCATCTCCCGCGCAACCACCCTCACACCTTCCTCTCCCTCCCAAAAACATGATAGGGGCCCCTTGTCCTCACTTATCACCCCACCAGCCTCCGCATTCAAAGGATCATCCTCCGCCATTTCCACCAACTCCAGCATGATACCACCACCAAACACATCTTCCCTTCACCCCCCCGGCAGCATTCTGTAGGGATCGTTCCCTCCGTGATACCCTGGTCCACTCCTCCATCACCCCCTACACCTCAACCCCCTCCCACGGCACCATCCCATGCAACCGCAGAAGATGCAACACCTGCCCCTTTACTTCCCCTCTCCGCACCGTCCAAGGGTCCAAATACTCATTTCAAGTGAAGCAGCATTTCACTTGCACTTCCCTCAACTTAGTCTTTTGCATTCGTTGCTCCCAATGCGGTTTCCTCTACATTGGAGAGACCAATCACAGACTGGGTGACTGCTTTGCAGAACACCTTCGGTCTGTCCGCAAGCATTACCCAGACCTCCCTGTCGCTTGCCATTTCAACACTCCACCCTGCTCTCATGCCCACATGTCCATCCTTGGCTTGCTGCATTGTTCCAGTGAAGCTCAACGCAAACTGGAGGAACAGCACCTCATCTTTAGACTAGGCACTTTACAGCCTTCCGGACTGAATATTGAGTTCAACAACTTTAGATCATGAACTCACTCTCCTCCATCCTCACCCCCTTTCCGATTTTCCCCCTCCTTTTTGTTTTTTCCAATAATTTATATAGATTTTTCTTTTCCCACCTATTTCCATTATTTTTAAATGTATTTCCATCCATTGTTTTATCTCTACCTTTTAGCCTTTTTCGATTCCTTCACCCCACCCCATCCCCACAAGGGCTATCTGTACCTTACTCGTCCTGCTTTCCACCCTTAATTAGCATATTCCTTTAGATAATATCACTACCTTCAACACCTCTTTGTCCTTTTGTCTGTGACATCTTTTGGTTATCTCCACCTATCACTGGCCCTCTATCCAGCTTTTCTTGTCTCTTCCCCCCCCACCCCACCACCTTTAAACCAGCTTATATTTCACCCCTTTTCTATTTTTCCTTAGTTCTGTTGAAGAGTCATGCGGACTCGAAACGTTAACTATGCTCCTCTCCACAGATGCTGCCAGACCTGCTGAGTTTTTCCAGGTATTTTTGTTTTTGTTTTGGATTTCCAGCATCTGCAGTTCTTTGCTTTTATTTTTGCTTTGACCTTAATTAAACTGTAAACAAGCACTTCTTTTATTTAAATCCTGCTTTTAAGGTTTCTATGCTACCAGTTGCCAAGCAATTACATTCATACAAATGAAACGTTACTGCCAATGCAAATCCTTCTGCTTCCCTTTCATTAGAGAAAAAAACACCTTCTACCTACTTTGAAGATCATTCAATTTGCTTCAAGTATGGCACCATGCAGGATAAAATGAGACAGTTACATCAGTTTCTGTTCTTGCTTCTCCTTTTGATGTTGTTTGGGAACTTAGATAAAATCAACCACAGGAATCGCATCACTTGATTACTATATTCAGGAGTATTCAAACTGAAACATTTAATGGATTCATGGAGTGTAACTGTCCATGGGGAATTCAATATAAACAGTAAAAGCCAAAGTTTCCACTAGAATGGAAACTGCACTTCAAATGATTCAACAGGTTCAGAATTCATCCTCTGTACCATTCTTAATATGTGCCCCTGATGTATGGAAATGAAAAGGAATCAACTTAAGCTCCAAAGCTTCCATCTGATGAACAGAGGTGCCTTCAATGCTCCACTGGGGTCACAACTGAACCACCTCCTCTCCCACTTATAATAAACAAAATCCTGTTGTCCACTAATTGTAAAGGAGGCAATTAATATCCAAAGCCAGCATCGCAATCCATCTGTTATACTTTTCTGAAGTCCTATGAAAATTTAACAAGAACTACTTCAAAATATTTGACAATTAGCTGGAAAGCAGTCGACTCAAGGGCAGCAATGCGACCTCCCAGCTCAATAGTGAGTCAATCCTTCCATAACACTGCAGCACATCATTCAGAACACCCAACAAATCAGAATTTATCAGTATGGAAGATAAACAGACACAAACCATCCTTCCAACAGACTCCAGTACAATAAAACAGCCCCAGTGACTGAGCAGAGGGAGATTTCTTCCAATGTCTATCCTCACTTGGTTACTGCTTATTCTGTATAAAGAAATCCTGGTTCTGCAATTACAGGAAAAATTCAATAATCCATTTACATTTATGAGGCAATATTTTGAGGATTTATTTGGGTTCCCTCTTATTGTTTTTCTACTCCATTCTCTAAGATTCTTCCCACAATTAGTTGAGTTTTATCAACAAGAACTTGCATTTATATGGCACTTTTAACATAATAAAATATTCCAAGGTACTTCACAGGAGCATTATAAAGCACAATTTGACACAGTGCCACATCGAATCAGAGTCAGGACGGCACAGGAGGCCACCATTCGGCACATGAAGTCCATGCCAGTTCTCTGGAGATATAGTCCATCCCATTACTCCACACTATCTCTGCAGCCCTGTAAGTTTATTTCCCTCAAATGCCCACCCAATCTCCCTTTAAAATCACTGTTCATCTCTGCTTCCAACATCCTGTAAGGCAGCAAGTTCCAGGTCATTACCAGTCGGTGCATTAAGTTTTTGCTCCCATTCCCTGGATCACTTGCCCTTAACATTAAACCTATATCCCAAAGTGCTTGTAGCATCAGCTAAAGGCAACAGCTTTGCTTTGTCTATCTGAGATCGAAATCTGTTGTCATCTTGTACACCTCCCTCAGATCTCCCTTCAAACTCCTTCAATCCAAGGACAACCCCAGCTTCTCCAACTTAACCTTGTAGCTAAAGTCCCCCATCCCTGGAAGTAGTCTTAATAATCTCCTCTGCACCCTGTCAAAGACCCTTCTTCTTTCCTGAAGTGTGGTGACCAGAACTGGATTAATATCAAAAGCCAATATTGTGGACTGTTGTACTTTCCTCAAGGCCTGCGGGTATTCAACAAAAACTGGTCCAAAATATCCAATATTCTCATTCTGGCCTAATCAAAGTTCAGCACAATTTCCCTGCTTTTGTGTTCAATGCCTCTATTTAAAAGCCCAAAATTCCATATGCTTTGCTAACCTCTCTCTCACAAAATCCTGCCACCTTCAAAGATCCATCCACATAAGCCCCGAGGGTCCCTCTCTCCCTGCACACTCTTTAGGACTGTGCCACTAGGTTAATATTGCATCTTGCTATCTCTTCCAAACCAAAAACAATTCTAATTTCTCTACTATATTGGGATTATCCTCATAAAAGTTTGGTGTTATCTGCAAATTTTCAAATTTTACTCTGTACTCCAACATCCAAATCATTTAT
Organism: Cetorhinus maximus; assembly: GCF_964194155.1. NCBI lineage: Eukaryota > Metazoa > Chordata > Chondrichthyes > Lamniformes > Cetorhinidae > Cetorhinus > Cetorhinus maximus. The sequence continues at coordinate 186,190,163 of NC_135880.1, forward strand.
ATATTTAGTAGAGGACCTAGCACTGACCCTTAGGGAACACAGCATTCTACCATCCTCCAGTGTGGAAAACATCCATTTGCCATGACTCAGTTTTCTGAGTTTTTGTCCAAGCTACCCTCTTCCCCATGAGCTATAACCTTCACACCTGCCAAATCATTCCCCAGGAGTAGATCCACTCCATTCACGGGTAATTTCTTAGCCACTCCTGCAACTACCGATCCAGACAACAAATCACATTCCAATTGAACCTTGCACAATGGAACCGGGATATACACTCCACTTATCCTGTTTACCAATACTTTAGCTTTCATTGAACACTCCGGAGGGAAAACTAGGTCCTTCTCCAGTAAAAGAGTTTGAGGAGCTCCCGTGTCCCTTAATATAGGTATGGACTGACCTCGCGGAGGCTGAGCGTCAACTCGCAGACACTTCCTCCTACCTCTCCCTGGACCATGACCCCACCACAGAACATCAAGCCATTGTTTCCAGGACTGTCACTGACCTCATTTCCTCTGGAGATCTTCCTCCCATAGCTTCCAACCTGATAGTCGCCCAACCTCGGACGGCCCTCTTCTGCCTCCTATCCAAAATCCACAAACAGAACTGTCCTGGCAGACCGATCGTGTCAGCCTGTTCCTGCCCCACGGAACTCATTTCTCGTTATCTTGACTCCCTTCTCTCTCCCATTGTCCAGTCCCTTCCCACCTACATCCGTGATTCCTCTGACACCTTACGTCACATCAACAATTTCCAGTTCCCTGGCCCCAACCGCTTCCTCTTCACCATGGATGTCCAATCCCTCTACACCTCCATCCCCCACCAGGATGGTCTGAGGGCCCTTAGCTTCTTCCTTGAACAGAGGCCCAAACAATCCCCATCCACCACTACTCTCCTCCGTCTGGCTGAACTTGTTCTCACACTGAACAATTTCTCCTTTAACTCCTCTCACTTCCTCCAAATAAAAGGTGTGGCTATGGGTACCCGCATGGGCCCCAGCTATGCCTGTCTCTTTATGGGGTATGTGGAACATTCGTTGTTCCAGTCCTACTCCGGCCCCCTCCCACAACTCTTTCTCCGGTACATCGATGATTACTTCGGTGCTGCTTCATGCTCTCGTCGGGACCTGGAAAAATTTATTAATTTTGCTTCCAATCTCCACCCCTCCATCATTTTCATATGGTCCGTCTCTGACACTTCTCTTCCCTTCCTTGACCTCTCTGTCTCAATTTCTGATGATAGACTGTCCACCAATATCCATTACAAGCCTACAGACTCCCACAGCTACCTCGACTACAGCTCCTCACACCCCGCTTCCTGTAAGGACTCCATCCCATTCTCTCAGTTCCTTCGCCTCCGTTGCATCTGTTCTGATAACGCTACCTTCAAAAACAGTTCCTCTGACATGTCTTCCTTCTTCTTTAACCGAGGTTTTCCACCCACGGTCGTTGACAGGGCCCTCAACCGTGTCCGGCCCATCTCCCGCGCATCCGCCCTCACGCCTTCTCCTCCCTCCCAGAAACATGATAGGGTCCCCCTTGTCCTCACTTATCACCCCACCAGCCTCCGCATTCAAAGGATCATCCTCCGCCATTTCCGCCAACTCCAGCATTATGCCACCACCAAACACATCTTCCCTTCACCCGCCCTGGCGGCATTCCGTAGGGATCGTTCACTCCGGGACACCCTGGTCCACTCCTCCATCACCCCCTACTCCTCAACCCCCACCTATGGCACCTCCCCATGCCCACGCAGAAGAAGCAACACCTGCCCCTTCACTTCCTCTCTCCCCACCGTCCAAGGGCCCAAACACTCCTTTCAAGTGAAGCAGCATTTCACTTGCATTTCCCCTAACTTAGTCTACTGCATTCGTTGCTCCCAATGCGGTCTCCTCTACATTGGAGAAACCAAACGCAAACTGGGCGACCGCTTTGCAGAACACCTGCGGTCTGTCCGCAAGAAAGACCCAAAGCTCCCTGTCGCTTGCCATTTTAACACTCCACCCTGTTCTCTTGCCCACGTCTGTCCTTGGCTTGCTGCATTGTTCCAGTGAAACCCAACGCAAACTGGAGGAACAGCACCTCATCTTCCGACTAGGCACTTTACAGCCTTCCGGGCTGAATATTGAATTCAACAACTTTAGATCTTAAACTCCCTCCTCCCATCCCCACCCCATTTCTTCCCCCCTCCCTTTTGTTTTTTTCAATAATTTATATAGATTTTTCTTGTCCCACCTATTTCCATTATTTTTAAATCTACAGCTAATACCTTGTCAATCTTTCCACCCCACCCCCACTAGAGCTGTACCTTGAGTGTCCTGCCATCCATTCTTAATTAGCACATTCTCTTAGATAATATCACCACCTTCAACACCTCTTTGATCCTTTTGTCTGTGACATCTTTTGATTCTCTGCTCCTATCACTGCTTGCTTGTCCCTACAACCACCCCACCCTCAACTTCTCTCCCCCCACCCCACCCCCCCACCTTAAACCAGCTTATATTTCACCCCTCTCCTAACTACACTCAGTTCTGTTGAAGGGTCATTGGACTCGAAAAGTCAACTCTTTTCTTCTCCACCGATGCTGCCAGACCTGCTGAGTTTTTCCAGGTAATTCTGTTTTTGTTTTTGTTATGGATTTAGCTACATCATTTGAGGAAAAACCCTTCATATCTCTCATCTACCTTATTTACATTACCTGCATTCACAACAATGTTTACTTCCAGACCCTTATTTGTAGTTAAAGCTACAAATTGATCCGGGCATTTTATTTTTGAGTTCTCTTTTCCGACTCACTCTTACGAACCCCCGATAAGTCCCATTGGCTTTCCTTGCAATTTCCAGCATTCTGAACAAATGTTCAGTTTATTACAGTGGTAACACTTCAGCCTCCAAGTTTCACCTCCACCCTCAATATCTTCCTTCCTGGTCTGGGGAGGAGATCTCAAAGTAATCCCAGCTATCCATTCTTTACCCTGGCTCCTTTCCTTCTTTTCACTCAACCACTTTCTATCCTTTTCAAATTTATGGGTGTGATGGAAAAAAGGTTTGGGTCAGCTCATAATCGTCAGCCATTACTGCTGCCTGTCCAGCAGTTGCAACCCTTCGGTTTTCCATATGGGTTCTTATTACAGAAGGCAGGGAGTTTTTAAACTCTTCCAAGAGAATGATCTCTGACAACTTTATAGGTGGTTTCAACTCCTAATGCTGGTATCCACCTGTCAAAACTACTTTGTTTAAGCCTTTCAAATTCAATGTAAATCTGCCCAGGCTGTTTCCTTAAATTTCAAAACTTTTGTCTGTATGCTTCAGGGACCAATTCATAAGCACTCAAAATGGCCTGTTTTACCACATCATAATCCCTAAAATACCTCCTCTGACAGTGAAGCATAAATTCCCTGTGCACTACCTGTCAATTTGCTTTGCATAGGCAATGTCCAGTTTTCCTTTGGCCAGTTCATCTGTTTAGCAAACTTCTCAAACGAAATAAAGAATGCTTCAACAAAAGACACCAACCAGAAGGGAGTGAACATGCCTAGATAATAACCAGAAGAGAGAACACAAACCCAGACATGTAGGCAGAAACAAGTCTACACCTCCACACCTACACACACAAGCCTGGAACAAAGGACCAGCCCGGCAATGGCTTAAATGCTGCAATCAGGATGTGGACAGTTGTGGTGACCCCAAGGACGTATCATCTCATTGGAGGTGGGGGGGCGGGTAACTTGAGGCTGAAAGCACTGTGCCAATGAGAAAGCTACATCATTGCAAATGTGGCATGCAGGTCCGATAGAAGGATATAAGAACTGGATGTGCAAGAGACTTGTGGCTGCAGTCAGAAGAGGATAGCCTGGTCTGCTATCAATGTGACTTACAGAACTGGACGGTTCGACCACCCAATCTTGTCTGTCTCTAAAGAAACCAAGCAACCGGATTCTGAGTACACATTAGCACATATTTGTATCAGTGTTTTTATGTTGATATTGATTTACATGCTAAGGGTTTAGGTTCATAAAAATGTTGCCTGTAGCACAAGTAAAGTGTACATTGGGTCACTGATATCCAGAGCAGACCTCTGAACCACAAGGATTAAGTAGCTGATCCAGGAAAGGGGATAGCCCACAGCATAGAAATAGAGCATGCTCCAAAAGCCTCCTCCTGCGTGACTGACTTCATCTCCCACTGCCAAGATAACCTTATAGTAATTTATTTCCTATGTACTTAACTTGCTTTCCCTGATTATTAAGTTGATCAGGTTAATCACTCCAATATGGTAGTGATTTCTGGATTCTCACCACTAAGAGGTTTCTCCTAAATTCAAAGAACAAAGAACAAAGAAAAGTACAGCACAGGAACAGGCCCTTCGGCCCTCCAAGCCTGCGCCGATCATATTGCCCATCAACTAAAACATTTTGCACTTACGGGGTCCATATCCCTCTATTCCCATCCTATTCATGTATTTGTCAAGCTGCCTCTTAAACACCACTATCGTACCTGCTTCCACCACCTCCTCTGGCAGCGAATTCCAGACACTCACTACCCTCTGCGTAAAAAACTTGCCCCGCACATTTCCTCTATAGTTTTCTCCTCTCACTTTAAATCTATGTCCCCTAGTAATTGACTCTTCCACCCTGGGAAAAAGCTTCTGACTATCTACTCTGTCCATGCCACTCAATTTTGTAAACTTCTATCAAGTCGCCCCTCAATCTCTGTCGCTCTAGTGAGAACAATCCGAGTTTGGATTCATGAGGTTTCTGATTGGGTTATTAATGACTAGCTTATATTTATGGTCCCTGGCTTTTGCTCTTTTGACCTGGGCTTTTGTATAAAGGGCATCACTTCAAATTGGCAGATGACACAGAAATTGGGAATGTTGTAAACAGTAAGGAGGATAGTAGCAGACTTTAAGAGGACATGGATAGGCTGCTGAAAGGGCACATATGGGAGAGTAAATTTAATGCAGTGAAATGTGATGCGATAAATTTAGGAAGGAAGAATGAAGAGAAGCAATATAAATTTAAGTGGCGTATATTTTAATGGGGTCCAAGCATGGAGAAACCTGTGGATTTACAAATACAAAACTTTGAAGGTGTCAGCGCAAGGTGATCAAGCTGTTAAAAAAACATATGAGATCCTTAGCTTTACAAAAAGATGCATGCAGTGCAAAACTAAGGAAGTTATGGAAAGCTTTCATGAATCAGAGATTAGGCCTTAGATACAGGATTCTGTCCAATTCTAGGTCTTCACATTAAGGATACTCTCCATTTTGTTGTGTGGCATTACCACCATGCTAAATGGGATGGATTTAGACAACATCTAGCAACTCAAAACTGGGTATCCATGAGGTGCTGCGAGCCATCAGTAGCAGAATTGTATTCAACCACAATCTAACTTTTCATAGCCAGACACACCCCTCGTTCTACGATTACCAACAAGCTGAGAGATCAACCCTAGTTGGGTACAAGAAGAGAATGCCAGCAGCAGCACCAACTAAAATTTCTAAAAATGATGCGTCAACCTATGAAACTACAACACAGGGCTACTTGCAAACCAAACAGCAGAAGCAGCATGTGATAGACAGAACCAAGCGATCCCACAACCAATGGATCATATCTAAGTTCTGCAGCCCTGCCATGTCCAGTTGTGAATCGCAGTGGACAATTAAACTAACAGGAGGAAGAGGTTCCACAAATATCCCCATCCTCAATGATGGGGGAGCCCAGCACATCAGTACAAAAGATAAGGCTGAAACATTTGCAACAGTCTTCAGCCATATTTGCTAAGTGGATGATCCATCTCGGCCTGCTCCTGGAGGTCCTCAGTGTTGTAGGTGCCAGTCTCCAGCCAATTTAATTCCACGTGATATCAAGGCCCTGACAACATTTCAGCAATAGCACTGAAGACTTGTGATCCAGAACTAATCATACTCCTAGCCAAGCTGCTCCACTACAGCTACATACTGGCATCTATTCAACAATATAGAAAATAGCCCAGGTATGTCATGTCCACAAAAACCAGGACAAATCCAACCCAGCCAATTACCCCTTCATCAGTCTACTCACGATCATCTGTAAGGTGATGGAAGGTGCTGTCAGCAGTGCTATCAAACAGCACTTAAACTGTAACCACCTGTTCACTCAATTTGACTTCCACCAGGACCTCTCAGCTCCTGACCAAAACGGACAAGAGAATTGAACTCAAGCAATGAGATGACATTGACTGCCCTTGACATCAAGGTAGCATTTGACCAAATGTGGCATCAAGGAGCCCTAGCAAAATGAGTTAATGGGAATCAGGGGAAAACTCTCCACTGGCTGGAATTATACCTAGCACAAAGGAAGGTGGCTGTGGTTGGTTTAGATCAACCATCTCAGTCCCAGGACATCACTGCAGGAATTCCTCAGGGTAGTGTCCTAGGCCCAACCATCTTCAATAGCTTCATCAATGACCTTTCCCTCCAACATAAGGTCAGGAGGTGAGTATGTTCATGCATTGTTCACTAACATTCATGGACTTTTTCAGTACCTGAGTCATCGTGTCCACATGCAGCAAGGTGTGAACAACATTCATGCTTGAGCTGCTAAGCGGCCTGTAATATTCACACCTTAAGTGCCAGGTAATAGCTATCTCCAACAAGAGAGAAGCTAAACATCTCCCCTTGACATTCAATGGCATTACCATCAATTAATCCACCACTATCAACATCCTGGCTGGGTGATGAGTACCTCACCACCTGTCTCCCCAAATCCTGTCCACCACCTAAAAGGCACAAGTCAGGAGTGTGATGGAATCTCTCCACTTACATGGATGAGTGCACCCCAACAACAGTCAAGCAGCTCTGTATCATCCAGGACAAAGCAGCCCTCTTGATTAGCACCCCATCCTCTACCTTAAGACATTCACTCCCTCCACCACCGACACAGTGGCAGCAGTGTGTGCCATACACAAAATGCACTGCAGCACTCACCGAGGCACCTTCAACAGCACCTTCCAAACCCACAACCTCTACCATCTAGCAGGACAAGGGCAGCAGATGCATGGAAACACAACCACCTGCAAGTTACCCTTCAAGCCATACATCATCCTGACTTGAAACTATATTGCGGTCCCTAAACTGTCACTGGGTCAAAATTGTGGAATACAGTTCCTAACAGCACAGTTGGTGTAGCTACATCACAAGAACTGCAGGAGTTCAAGCTCATCACCACCACCTCAAGCGAAATCCGGGATGGGCAACAAATGCTGGCCTGGCCAGTAACGCCCATATCCCATGAAAGAATTAAAATATTCACCCTTGGACAGTGGCCAGGTTTGTGGGTGGAGCCTGCTTCTAGCTCAATGCTTATAAAACTGCACACAAGATCACAGAAACTCAAGGTTCACAGGCTTTAATTTGCACTCGTAATTCCAGAATATTTTGCACCTGATAATATCAGGATAATTGCACTGAATAGATCAGGGCTATTAAGGCCATGGTGTTCTCTTGTCTTCCCCTCGTCTTTCTAGGTGATAGAGGTCACGGATTTGTACGGTGCTGTGGAAGCTATGGGGAGGTGATGGCGTAGTGGTATTGTCACTGGACTAGTAATCCAGAGACCCAGGGTAATGCTCTGGGGACCCGGGTTCGAAGTCAATAAAAATCTGGAATTAATAGTCCAATGATGTAAAAGTCGATTGTTGTAAAAGCCCATCACTAATGTACTTTAGGGATATCTGTTGTCCTTAACTGGTCTGGCTTACATGTGACTCTAGGCCCACAGCAATGTGGTTGACCCTTAAATGCCCTCTGAAATGGTAACAAACCACTATAAAGACACAAAAAAGGAATGAAACCGGATGGAACACGCAGCATTGGAAATGACAACGGCAATCCCTGTTGACCCTGCAAAGTCCTCCTTCCGAACATCTGTGGGCTAATGCCAAAACTGGGAGAGCTGTCTCACAGGCTAGTCAAGTAATAGCCTGACAGTCATTCTTCAAGGAATCATACCTTCAAGATAATGTCCGAGACATCACCATTACCATCCCTGGGTATGTCCTGTCCCACTGGCAGGGCAGACCCAGCAGAGGCGGTAGCACAGTGGTATACAGTCGGAAAGGAGTTGCCCTGGGAGTCCTCAACATCGACTGCAGACGCCATGAAGTCTCATGGTATCAGGTCAAACGTGTGAAAGTAAGCCTCCTGCTGATTACCACGTACCACCCTTCCTCAGCTGATGTATCAGTGCTCCTCCATGCTGAACATCATGTGGCAAGGGCGCAGAATTCTCTCTGGGTGAGGGACTTCAATGTCCATCACCAACAGTGGCTCAGTAGCACCGCTGACCAAGCTGGTTGAGTCCTAAATGACATAGCTGCTAGACAGGGTCTGCAGCAGGTGGTGAGGGAACCAACAAGAGGGAAAAGCATACTTGACCTCATCCTCACCAACCTGCCTGCCGCAGATGCATCTGTCCATGACAGTATTGGGAGGAGTGGCCACCGCACAGTGATTGTGGAGACAAAGTCCCGCCTTCACATTGAAGATACCCTCCATCATATTGTGTGGCATTACCACCATGCTAAATGGGATAGATTTCCAACAGATCTAGCAGCTCAAGACTGGACATCCATGAGGCGCTGTGGGCCATCAGCAGCAGAATTGTACTCAAACACAATCTGTAACCTCATGGCCCGGCATGTCCCCCACTCTACCATTACCATCAAGCCAGGGGATCAACCCTGGTTCAATGAAGAGCACAGGAGGGCATGACAGGAGCAGCACCGGGCATACCAAAAAAATGAGGTGTCAACCTGGTGAAGCTATAAAACAGGACTACTTGCGTGCCAAACAGCATAAGCAGCAAGTGATAGAAAGAGCTAAGTGATCCCACAACCAATGGATCAGATCTAAGCTCTGTAGTCCCGCCACATCCAGTCATGAATGGTGGTGGACAGTTGAACAACTCACTGGAGGAGGAGGCTCCACAAATATCCCCATCGTCAATGATGGAAGAGCTCAGCACACAGTGCAAAAGAAAAGACTGAAGCATTCGCAACAATCTTCAGCCAGAAGTGCCGAGTGAATGATCCATTTCGGCCTCTTCTGGAGGTCCCCAGCATCACAGACGCCTGTCTTCAGCCAATTCGACGCACTCCATGTGATATCAAGAAACGGCTGAAGGCACTAGATACTGCAAAAGCTATGGGCCCTGACAACATTCTGGCAATAGTACTAAAGACTTGTGTTCTGAACTCGCTGCGCCCCTAGCCAAGCTGTTCTAGTACAGCTACAACACTGGCATCTACCCAGCTATGTGGAAAATTGCCCAGGTATGTCCTGTACACAAAGCAGGACAAATCCAACCCGGCCAATTACCGCCCCATCAGTCTACTCTCCATCAGTAAAGTAATGGAAGGGATCATCAACAGTGCCATCAAGTGGCACTTGCTAAGCAATAGCCTGTTCACTGATGCCCAGTTTGGGTTCCACCAGGGCCAATCAGCTCCCGACCTCGTTACAACCTTGGATCAAACATGGACCAAATAGCTGAACTCCTGAGGTGAGGCGAGAGTGACTGCCCTTGAAATCATGTCAGCATTTGACTGAGTGTGGCATCATGGAGTCCCAGCAAAACTGGAGTCAATGGGAGTCAGGAGGAAAACTCTCCACTGGTTGGAGTCATACCTAGCACAAAGGAAGATGGTTGTGGTTGTTGGAGGTCAGTCATCTCAGCTCCAGGACATAAACACAAAAAACTGCGGATGCTGGAAATCCAAAACAAAAACAGAAATACCTGGAAAAACTCAGCAGGTCTGGCAGCATCGGCGGAGAAGAGCAAAGTTGACGTTTCGAGCCCTCATGACCCTTCAATTCTGTTGAAGTTTTTCCAGGTATTTCTGTTTTTGTTTCAGCTCCAGGACATCACTGCTGGAGCTCCTCAGGGTAGTGTCCTAGGCCGAACCATCTTCAGCTGCTTCATCAATGACCTTCCTTCTATCATAAGGTCAGAAGTGGGGGTGTTCGCTGATGACTGCACAAATGTTCAGCACCATTCGCGACTCCTCAGATACCAGTCCATGTCCAAATGCAGCAAAGCATGGACAATATCCAGGCTTGGGCTGACAAGTGGCAAGTAACATTCGCGCCACATAAATGTCAGGCAATGGCCATCTCCAACAAGAGAGAATCCAACCATTGCCCCTTGACGTGCTTGTACATAATCAGGGGAGAGACCTCATCCTGAGTGAGACACAGCCCAAGTGAGTGTGGGTATTGGCAATTTGATGCACCATGGGAATTCAGTAGAGGGGAAGAGGTGCTCTTTGCATTTTTTTTCTTTGCTATCCCACTTCTTAAATCTGCAGAGAGCGGTCTTGCCCTGCTGCAGTAGTAGAGGCTACAAGGGAAAGGAATGACTGGTAAGTAGTGGGTAAGGTCAGATAAATATTTACTACTTTTATCGCTTATAGTTTAAGGTCTTTTTGTGGTTTATAGTTTGTATATTCTGTAGTAACGAGGATCAGGAAAGAAGGGCCCTAGAGTAATTGATTTAAAAGGTTTAATTTAAAGGGATAAGTCATGGCAGGAGAGCTCAAAGCCGTGGTGTGCTCCTCATGCTCCATGTGGGAAGCCAGGAACATTTCCAGTGCCCGGGACCAGCATGTGTGCAGGAGGTTTGTCCAACTGCAGTTCCTGGAAACTCAGGTTTCAGAGCTGGAACACGGCTGGGGACAGTGTGGAGCATCCGCGAGTCTGAAAGTATCGTGGATAGCAGATTTAGAGAGTCACACCGCAACTGAAGGGACTTGAGAGAGGAAGGGAATGGGTGACCACCAGGCAATCCAAGAGAAACAGGCAGGTAGTTAAGGAGTCCCTTGTGGTCCAGCTAGCAAATCGGTATTCCATTTTGGAGGCTGATGAGGACGCTGGTTCCTCCAGGGAGTGCAGACAGAGCCAAGCTTCTGGCACCACAAGCAGCCTGTGTTCAGGAGGGGAGGAAGAGAGGATGAGGGGATTCCATAGTCAGGGGAACAGATAGGCACTACTGTGGCCGTCAACATGACTCCCGGATGGTGTGTTGCCTCCCTGATGCCAGGGTCCGGGATGTCACTGAACGGCTGCAGGGCATCCTGAAGGGGAAGGGTGATAAGGCATGGTACATTTTGGTACCAATGACATAGGTAGAAAGAGGGATGAAGTCTTGCATCAAGAATTCAGGGAGTTAGGCAGTAGACTAAAAAGCAGGACCTCTCGGGTTGTAATCTCTGGATTACTCTCAGTGCCACGTGCTAGCGAGCTCAGAAATAGGAGAATAGCGCAGATGAATACATGGCTTAAGAGTTGGTGCAGGAGGGAGAGTTTTAGACTCTTCGATCACCGGGACTGTTTCTAGGGAAGGTGGGGCCTGTACAATCAGGACGGTCTACATCTGAACCAGAGCGCGACTAACATCCTTGCGGGTGGGTTTGCTGGTGCTTTTGGGAGGAGTTTAAACTAATTTGGCAGGGGGAGGGGGCACAATGTTAGCAGAATAGGGATACATCATAATACAGTAAAACAATCAAGTCAGAGGGAGTACAGCTGCATTAAGTTTCAAGGGAGCAAGGCAAGGTTGGATGGCCTCTACTTAATGCCAGGAGTATTACAGGTAAAACAGATGAGTTAAGGGCGAGGATTGACACGTGGAATTGTCATATAGTAGCCATCACTGAGACGTGGTCGAGGGAGGGGCAGGATTGGCAGCTCAACATTCTGGGATATAGAATCTTCAGATGAGACAGGGGAGGGGGTAAAAGAGGAGGAGGCATTACATTATTAGTTAAGGAGTCAGTTACTGCAGTAAGGAGAGATGATACCTTGGACGAGGCATCGAATGAGGCTTTGTGGGTAGAGTTTAGGAATAAAAAAGGGGCAGCCACATTGTTGGGTGTTTATTATAGACCCCTAGATAGTCAGCGGGAAATTGAGGAGCAAATATGTGCACAATTTGTGGAGGTGTGTAAAAACAAAAACAATAGGGTGATTTCAACTTTCCCAACATTAATTGGGATAGACAGAGTGTTAAGGGCTTGGATGGAGTGGATTTCTTGAAATGCACAGGAGAACTTTTTAGGTCAATATGTAGAGGGTCCAACAAGGGATGGCGCAATGCTGGACCTAATTCAGGGGAATGAAGCCAGACAGGTGGCTGAGGTGGTGGTGGGCAAGCATTTTAGTGATAGCGACCACAACATGGTACAATTTAAGCTTGTTATGGACAAAGAAATAGACAAGTTGCAAAAAAATATTTTGGACTGGGATAGAGCAGGTTTTAGTAAAATAAGGCAGGATCTGGCCAAGGTAGACTGGGAACAGCTACTTGCGTGGAAATCTACAGAGGAGCAGTGGTGGGGGTGGTGTGGGGTTTTGGAGGGGGGTTCAAAAAAGAAATAGGTAGGGTATAGGCTCAACATGTTCCCTCTAGGGTGATAGGAAGGAGTAACAAGCCCAGAGAACCATGGGTGACCAGAGATATTCAGGATACGATGAGAAGGAAAAGAGAGGCTTTTAGCAGGTACAAGGGAAGCAAATCAGCAGAGGCATTAGTGGAGTACAGAAAGTGCAGGGTGGAGCTTAAGAAAGCAATTAGGAGAGCAAAGAGGGGATATGAGAAAGCTCTGGCTGCTAAAAGTAGGGAAAATCCCAAGATATTCTATAACTATATCAATGGGAAAAAGATAACCAGGGAAAGAGTAGGGCCCATAAGGGACCAAGGGGGCAATCTATGGGTGGAGCCAGAGGACATTGGTGGAATGTTGAACGAATACTTCACATCCGTCTTCACCCAAGAGAATGAGGATGAAGGTATCGAACTCAGGCAGAGAGGCTGTGAGGTTCTTAAGCAAATTGATAAAGGGAGTGACAAGATATTGGAGGTGTTGACAGGCTTAAAAGTGGACAAATCTGCAGCTCCAGATGATTTGTGTCCCAGACTGCTGAGGGAGGCAAGGGAGATCACAGGGGCTCTGACCCAAATCTTTAATTCCTCTCTGGCTACGGGGGAGGTGCCAGAGGACTGGAGAACAGATAATGTGGTTCCGCGATTTAAAAAGGGTTGTAGAGATAAGCCAGGGAACTACAGGCCAGTGAGTCTCACGTCAGTGGTAGGGAAACTATTGGAGAAAATTCTGAAGGAGAGAATCTATCCCCACTTGGAGAGGAAAGGTTTGGTCAGGGAAAGTCAGCATGGCTTTGTCAGAGGGAGGTCATGCCTAACAAATTTGATTGAATTTTTTGAGAAGGTGACCAGGTGTGTAGATGAGGGTAGTGCAGTTGATGTAGTTTATATGGATTTCAGCAAAGCCTTTGACAAGGTCCCACATGGCAGACTTATAAAGAAGGCAAATGCACATGGGATACAGGGTAATTTGATAAGGTGGATTCAAAATTGGCTTAGTTGTAGGAGACAGAGGGTGATGACAGAAGGATGCTTTCGTGACTGGAAGCCAGTGTCCTGTGGCGTACCACAGGGATCTGTGCTGGGTCCCCTATTATTTGTCATTTATATAAACGACATAGATGACTATGTGGGGGGTAGGATTAGTAAGTTTGCGGATGACACAAAGATTGACCGTGAGGTTAACAGTGAGGTTGAGTGTCTTGGGCTACAGGAAGATGTAGACAAGATGGTCAAATGGGCAGATAAGTGGCAGATGGAATTTAACCCTGAAAAGTGTGAGGTGATACACTTTGGAAGGAGTAATTTGACAAGGAAGTATTCAATGAATGGCATGACTCTAGGAAGTTCTGAGGAACAAAGGAACCTTGGCATGTGTGTCCATAGATCTCTGAAGGCAGAGGGGCATGTTAGTGGGGTAGTTAAGGTGTCAGATGGGACACTTGCCTTCATCAATTGAGGCATAGATTCCAAAAGTAGGGAGGTCATGTTGGAGTTGTATAGAATCTTGTTGAGGCCACAGCTGGAGTAGTGCGTGCAGTTCTGGTCACCACATTATAGGAAGGATGTGATTGTACTGGAGGGAGTGCAGAGGAGATTCACCAGGATGTTGCATGGGATGAAATATTTAAGTTATGAAGAGGTTGGGTAGACTTGGGTTGTTTTCGTTGGAGCAGAGAAGACTGAGGGGCGACCTGATTGAGGTGTACAAGCTTATGAGGGGCATTGCCAGGCTGGATAGGGAGCAGCTGTTCCCCTTAGTTGAAGGGTCAGCCACGAGAGGACATAAGTTCAAGGTGAGGGGCAGGAGGTTTAGGGGGGGATCTGAGGAAAAACCTTTTTACCCAGAGGGTGCTGACAGTCTGGAATGCACTGCCTGGGAGGGTGATGGAGGCGGATTGCCTCACATCCTTTAAGTAGCACCTGGATGAGCACTTGGCACGTCATAACATTCAAGGCTATGGGCCAAGTGCTGGTAAATGAGATTAGGTAGGTAGGTCAGGTGTTTCTCACGCATCAGTGCAGACTTGATGGGCCAAAGGGCCTCTTCTACACTGTGATTATGTGATGTTCAATGGCATTACCATCACTGAATCCCGCACTAACAACATCCTGGGGGTTACCATTGACCAGAAACTGAACTGGACTAGCCATATAAATACTGTGGCTACAAGAGCAGGTCAGAGGCTAGGAACCATGTGACGAGTAACTTGCCCCCTGACTCCCCGAAGCCTGTCCACCATCTACAAGGCACAAGTCAGGAGTGTGATGGAATAGTCCCCACTTGCCTGGATGAGTGGAGCTCCCACAACACTGAAGCGGGACACCATCCACGACAAAGCAGTCCGCTTGATTGGCACCACATCCACAAACATTCACTCCCTCCACCACTTACGCACAGTAGCAGTGGTGTGTACCATCTACAAGATACACTGCAGGAACTCACCAAGGCTCCTTCGACAGCACCTTCCAATCCCACGACCATTACCACCTAGAAGGACAAGGGCAGCAGATACATGGGAACATCACCACCTGGAAGTTCCTCTCCAAGTCACTCACCATCCTGACTTGGAAATATATCGCCATTCCTTCAGTCACCGGGTCAAAATCCTGGACCTCCCTTCCTAACAGCACTGTGGGTGTACCTACACCACATAGAATATAAGCGGTTCAAAAATGCAGCTCACCACCACCTTCTCAAGGGCAACTAGGGGTAGGCAATAAATGCTGGCCCAGCCAGCGAAGCCCACATCCTATGAATGAATAAAAAAAGAGCCTTGACGAGATGCTGCAGTGCATCTTTATATACAGTACACACTATCACTGTGCATCAGTGGTGGAGGGAGTAAATGTTGAAGGTGATGGATGGGGTGCCAATCAAGCAGGCTTTGTTCTGGATGGTGTCAAGCTGCTTGAGTGTTGTTGGAGCTGCACTCATCCAGGTAAGTGGACAGTATTCCAAAGATTCCTAACTTATGCCTTGTAGACAGTGGACAGGCTTTGGGGAGTCAGGAAGTGAGTTATTTGCCACAGAATTCCCAGCCTCTGGCTGCTTTGGTAATAACAGTATTTAAACGGCTGGCCCAGTTCAGTTTCTGGTCAAGGGCAACCCCTCAGGATGTTGATGGTGGGGGAATTCAGCGATGGTAATGGTGTTTCAATGTCATTGGGAGATGGTGAGATCTCTCTTGTTGGAGATAGTTGAAATGTATGACATAATGATCACTGTCTCCTAAATGTTCTCCTACTGACACTTGATCTCACTTGGCTCACCTCATTCCCAAGAATCAGGTCTATCAATGCCTCTTTCCATGTTAGGCTAAAAACAGAGAAAAGAAATTTCCTGAACACCCACTCAGAACTCCTGCCCCTCTCTGCCCTTTACACACTCCTAACTCAGTCTATATTGGACAATTCAAGTCCCCCATTTAAGCACTCTCTCTACATCCTTAGTTGTTACTGTGCGAAATTTCTAGCAGTTACTGGGGGTAATTTGAGGTTATGGGGGTAATTTACCCCCATGATTTCGTTTAAATTATCATGACCACCTGACAGACAGGATGGAATCATCCGCTGTTTGACGACAGAAGATTGGTGACTGCCAACCACAAGGGTTGAAGAAGAGGTAGTCGGGACAGTGCCCATCAGTAAACCACCAATCAGCATTTAGCAAGCTAACAGACAAGTTGAACTGTGGCACGTTCAAACTTCTCATTGAAAGATTCTGTGCTTTCTTGCTTGCTTGCAGCTCTGGGTGCAAACAAAATCTCCCACACTTGAAGTACATTCACTAGTTTAAAATCCAGCTTCTGGCTGAAAACATCTGTTGTTAGAACCTAGAGTGAAAATCAAAATAAAAGAGGCTTCTAAATGGAGCAAAAACAAATCTGACAGCATCTGTGGTGAGGAAGACAGAGTTAATGTTTCGAGTCTGTATGACTCTTCATCAGATGAAGAGTCATACGGACTTGAAACGTTAACTCTGTCTTCCTCTCCACAGATGCTGTCAGGCCTGAGTTTTTCCAGCAATTTTTGGTTTTGTTTCAGATTTCCAGCATCCGCAGTCTTTTGCCTCTAAATTGAGACTGGTCTTACCATTGCACAGGGGTGGAAGAGAGAATTCTGGCTGGAATTTTGTGACAAGGTCTTAGTTCAGTTTTTTTTTAAAGAAAATGAAGCAGAGGTATAGCTGAAACAAAACTCTGTGGTTCAAAACTGCTGTCTTAAATAATTGGGTGTTTTAATAGGGTTGCCAAATCTGGATGCACACATTCCAGGACGTGCCATCAGTTGACCACCGACTTTAAACTGCCCCTCCCTCATACTCCTGCCATTGGTTGCCTAATACCTTCAAGGACTTTCAATGTGTCCAGGTTTTGACTTTTGAAAATTTGGTCACCCTAACAATTAATGCCCACCACCTGAACACAATTAACCCCTAATTGATATACAGCAAGTCCTCACTTTAATAGAAGCAAAATACTGCGAATGCTAGAAATCTGAAACAACAGATAATGCTGGAAAAATTCAGCAGGTCTGACAGCATCTGTGGAGAGAGAAAAAGAGTTGACGTTTTGAGTCCGAGAGCTCCGAAGGGTCATACAGACTCGAAACATCAACTCTGTTTCTCTCTCCACAGGTGCTGTCAGACCTGCTGAGTTTTTTCAGCATTTTGCATTTTATTTTCCAAGTCCCCATTTTAAGTTGCCCTGGCTCCGTCTGCGGCATGGGAAAGGGGCTCAGTCTCTTACAGACTATCACGGAGAAGGTCCAGGCTCCGGGCCCAGGTGCAGCCTCAAACTGGGAGTTGGTCAGAGCCTGGGGTCTTTGAGTGAGGGAGAGCATGTGTGGAGGGGAGAGGGAGAGTATACGTGTGAGTGAGCGTGTGAGAGAGAGACATGAGAGGGAGAGTGAGAGTGTGGTTGGGGGGGGGGGGTGCGGGGAAGAGAGGGAGTGTGTGTGTGTGTGGGGGGGGTAGTGTGTCTACACAAGACAGGTTGCTGTCTTGTACGGTGGATGCTAAGTTACTGTCCTGTATTCCTTCAATCGAGAGCTGGACTTGTTTCCGATTGGAGCAGACATCACCTTTTACAAATGGTCAACAATTCAGGATCAGAATCATTTTCTGGATTAGTTTTGAGCTGGACAAACATACTCTGACCACCCCCCCCCCCCTCACTCAAATGGTCATCTTCATCAATAATTCATTTTTAAAAAGATCAAATTATTGCTTTGACTTGGTTATATTTTTGCTCAGCAGGCTGTTTTTTTTCTGTTTAACGTTGTGCCAAACCTAATCTTAACTAAATTTGCTCATCAGCCCCTTGAGGGGAAAAAATAGAAATGTAGACCTCTGGCACAGGTTGCTGTCTTTTGTAGAGGATGCTAATTTGCTGTACCATATTCCTTCAAGCGGCAGCTGGACCTGCTTCCGACTGGAACAGACATCACCCTTTACAAATGGTCGCTAATTCAGGGTCAGAATCATCTTCTGGATTAGTTTTGATAATCTAGGTGAGGAACTTTCCAGATTTTTCCCTGACAAATAGTCTGAATTTTAACTGGTTTTTTTGCCTCTCTTGGATCACATGGTTTTTGGGTGGCATGGAGAATGCATATATTGTGAGTATTGTAGCCGTACGCCCTACAGCTAAGGCCTTAGCCCCACAGTATGCTGGGAGAAGGAGCAATCCTGCAGTTGACCTAAGACCTGTAAGGAGGGCTGGCTGCAGTTTAACAAGATCATCCGAGATGAGCAAAACATCTTATGACCAGTTACTTAACATGAAACAGATGTTATCAGCAAGATGATTAAACAAAGACCTGATAAGAACAAGGGAGCAGAGGTGTCCTGCTTACAATGGTCACTGAATTAACAACGTCGAATTAACGATGTCAAATCTCAGGTCATGAGGGTCATGAGTCACAGTGACCAAGCACTGTGCTTGGAACATTCGGAAAACTGGACAAAACCCTATAAAAGTGGAGGGGTTCGGAACCTCTGCAGCGACAACCTAGGACCAACTGAAGGAAGACCCAACCTGAGCTACTATCAAGAGCATTCATCACCGGCCGAGCCTGATCAACTCTGTTTGTGGGGGTAATACCGAATTTAAACGCGTGATAGACAGATATTCTGTAAGCGGTCTGGTTACTCAGAGTACTGTAGTTTAGTTAATACCTAACAGTTGAATTGCACCTATATACATAATTAATTACTTGGGCGTTTGAAATTATTAACCAATAAAGATATTATTGATTGGATTTTCAGTTATCCTGGCTCTCTGTCCGATATGCTAAGTTGACTGCACATAGGCGGCATTTTACGGTAAAACATTATGTATCATGAAAATATGTAGTGTGTGGAAACGTATGACAATTTTGAGAGGTAGTTCAGATAGACCAAGAGGGTCTTTCCCTCTCCGTCATTATTCCCAGGTTCCCAAGGACATATCCAATTCCCTTTTGAAACTTATGAATCTGTTTCCACCACCCTTTCAGGCTGTTCATTCCAGGTCATAACTTGCTGCATAAAAATATTTATCATCTCTCCATTATTTATTTTGCCAATTATATTAAATGTAGTCCACTAGTTACCAAACCATGTATCTGGTTATTCAACATGCATCCTGCAAATGGGCTCTACATTCACATTAGCTATGTGGAGAAAATTCTTGTGCTTCCACTGAAAATGCAAGTTTGGTCAAAACAAAACACTGGAGTTCATTGTAGAATGACAATAACAAAGGCCTGGATCTGCAATCAGTTGTAAGATGTAATATTCAAATACAAAATGTTTAAACAGCACATTCCAGTTTGCCTCTCTTGTGAAAGCACCTCACTTTCATTTGGCACCTGAGATTGAATGAAATTCACTGTCCAGATAGAAATACCTGACTCACCAAGACACAGAACACATTGGAGCTGCATAATTAACCACTAGAGATTAAATTTTTCTGCTTCTTTCCTGTTTGTGGCGAAATTATCGCAGTGTCTGAAATATTAAACAGAAAATTTAAAACTAGATGTAAAGTTTAAGGCATGATGAAAAGCTAAGTTGTTTGTGTTGGAAAAGACTAGACGAAAATGCATCGAGTTTTAAATTTTCAAGATTATGAAGAAAATTAACCAAGCTGTTGCAAGTAAATTGTGTATAATGGAGAAGGGTCAAATCCAAGGGACACTTTCAGGAAGGACAGATTATGGGCAAAAATTTGGGCAAAATCCTTTTGCCTAAAGAAATTAAGTTAAGACATCTGATTGATGCCATTGATAGGAAACAGAGGGGAAGACATGATTTTTCAGTTTAATGGTCTTTTCAAGTTTCTAAAAATGCTTGGTTCTCAAAACATAGCTACAGAAGCAAACAAAACTCCAAAG
Organism: Cetorhinus maximus; assembly: GCF_964194155.1. NCBI lineage: Eukaryota > Metazoa > Chordata > Chondrichthyes > Lamniformes > Cetorhinidae > Cetorhinus > Cetorhinus maximus. The sequence continues at coordinate 186,209,961 of NC_135880.1, forward strand.
CAAGTTCTTTCCACCAGTGTCAGGCCAGACACAGACAACACTCCACTTCAAACGGATGTTTCATCTTGCAGAATACAGAGACCAGGTTTTTTTTCAGGATGTCAATGGGAGGGAAGTGTTGTTTGGGTGTGAGCTTGCCATGTGAGCAAGTTACTTAAAAAGGTCTATTGTTACAGCTAAGAATTTCACAATAAGGTTGAGAGAGAAAAAGTACTTACATTAATACCAATTCAAATAAATCAAAGTCTTGGGACACAAAAACTGAAGCATGTAGTCCAAATACCAGTTATGAACCGCTGGTCGATCAATAAATTCATGACTATTCAAAGCATAAGCATGACTAATCAGTTTTCACAGTGGTCAAATTGCAGGACTCACTTACTTCAAAAGGTTATATTTGTGTTCTATCAAGTGACTTAGGGCCTATTCTATTCAAAGAATAGCCATTAAAGAGAGAAATTTGGGGCTTTTTTCAAAATCCTGAACACTATATTTGCAAATGATATGCAAATTATTCTCTGAAGGATTGTACAAGTGTTTCTGTCTAAACGCAAACTATAATCCTGAGCCCATCGAACACTTCAGAATCAAAAAACAGGGTACCACTTTTGGAATGTTACAAACTACCTTTTATTTCTTTGTTGGCGCAATGAAATACGATATTTCTGTATAAGATCACAGCATCTGTCTGCCGACAACTTTGTGCTGGTTAGCTATTTGCTATGACTTGACAAAACACTTGTTGCCATTAAATAATCAATTGTGTACTCTGCATAAATGTGGGCTTTACTGCTGTGATTCTATTTTACTTAATTTCTGAAAATTTAGTCTGGTTTGGGCTTCAAAAAATCCACAAATGGCAGAGTGAACAAGCTTACATACCAATTCTCACACTATCAGAGAACATGTTACAAATGAACAGGACATGAAACCAATTGCAATCTGACATTGCATCTGATAATGTCAATTGGTATGAATATGCATGATTTGCCAGGTTAGTTTCTGACTAACCAAAACGTACATGGCAGAAGCATGTACAATTTTGGGTGTTAATGAACACCAGAGCTTAATAAACAATGACAATTAAAGGAAGGTTGTTTGACTATTCACCTGGGCGTAAAAAGGGCTATCAGTTCCAAGTTCACCTGCTAAAGTCACCGGTCCATGCCATGCAATTAGATGAACTTAAGCAATGACAGAATATCTATTTCATTTACGAATTGAAGAACTTTAACAAAATAGCAAATGCCCACTTGCAGCAGTGAAATTAAACATTCAACTTTATATGAAACAGTGGGCAAAGAGCTGGCTGCAGCCACTTCACATGTTTAGCCAAAAGTAACCATCCAAGCTGGAGTGCAGGTAGGTCAGCGAACCAGCCATAGACAGCTGGCAACTGTAATCCAATCAGCAGAATTGTAACAAGCACCATTACTGCTTATCATTCAGATGCCTGTTGCTAATAAAATGCAGAAGCAGCTAAGCATTTCTTGGCTATTCATTGCAGATGTCATATCGCTGAAACTGTTCTTGAAACACTTGTTCTTTCCTCGGAGATTCCCACTGTCAAACAATGACCATGATTGTGCTTGCATACATCTTTTACCAGTGATATCTGGAGATTTAGTTTCCATTGTTTTGGTTCATGGAGGTTTTAACAAACCTCACATATGATTCACTGACCCCTCAGCTGAGCTACCACAGATATTCAATGCCCTACAGACAAAGTGGCTCAAGTCATTGTCAATAGCTCAAAAATAGCAACTATAATGAAATGGGATTGCTGCCAGGCTTCAGCACTTTGAGTCACATGAAGAATTGCCTGTCAAGTTATCATACCCTTCAACCCAAATGATGCCAGAGTTCTTCATGACCTTGTTGCAACTCCATGGCAGCCCAAAACCACCATAATTCATTCACAGCACTGGCACCTGGGTCTTCTGAGGGTCATTCTGATTTATGATTTTCTAAGGTGATGAAATACTGCCTTTTGAGCAGCTTTCTCTATGTACACCACTGTTGACCACTAGTCACTAATTGTATTTCTGATCAGTACATAAAATAATAAATAGACACTGTTACCTGATCTAAATACTCATCCACGTGCTGAATGCATGCACACTCCTACCTCTGCTTTCCATCACAGATGCACAGATGAAAGTGTTTTTTGATTGATTAGATTATTTTACTTCCTTGTTTACTGAGTGATTTGTTAAGTAAAGAAGCACAAAGTATATTGACCTGTATTGTATGAGTGCACAAGTGTTTCATCGTAAAATTAGGGCACAGGACCAAAACTGGACAGACCTGTGCCAGTCAGTAATTTCTGTTGAATATAGGTGTACACAAGACAGCATTCAGATATCTCACATATCTTGATAGGGATTGCTCAAATTGAGGGCAATGCACAAGCTCCAACTTGGCATGATTCTGGACGCCTGAGGGTTGATATGTAGTTGGATGTTAATTAACTTTCCACAGTAAAGGAAAAACAATTGCAAAGGTGTGCTCTATCACCTTTATCTCAACTTCCCCAGGGCTCTCCTCCCCCATTTAAGCCCTCCACAAACTCCAATTTATTCAACCATGCTTTCACCTCCATATTTGACTTATCAACCAGTTTCCTCTCTGCCTGCATCTGCTTCAACTGACATGAAAACCAAGCCATTCAGCCCTTCAAGCCTTCTCCGCCATTCAATAAGATCATGGCTGATCTGATAGTAACCTGAAATCTGCATCCTGCCTACCCCCAATAACCTATCACCCCCTTTCTTACCAAGAATCTATCCACCTCTGCCTTAAAAATATTCAAAGACTCTGCTTCCACCACCTTTTCAGGAAGAGAGTTCCAAAGACTCACGACCCTCTTGGGAAAGAATTTCACCTCATCTCTGTTTTAAATGGGCAACCCCTTATTTTTAAACAGTAATGCCTGGTTCTAGGTTCTCCCACAAGAGGAAACATCCTCTCCACATTCACCCTGTCAAGGTCCCTCAGGACCTTACATGTTTCAATCAAGTCACCTCTTACTCTTCTAAACTCCAGCAGATACAAGACTAGCCTGTCCAAAATTTCCTCATAAGACAACCCACCCACTCCAAGTATTAGAACAAAAACAAAAATACCTGGAAACACTCAGCAGGTCTGACAGCATCTGTGGAGAGGGACACAGTTGACGTTGAGTCTGGATGACCCTTCATCAGAACTAAGACGTTTAGAAATTAGATGAAATATAAGTTGGAAGAAGGGGGTGGGACAGGAGAGCTCGATAGAGGGCCAGTGATAGGTGGAGGCCAAGAAGAGACTGCCAAAGATGTCATAGACAAAAGGACAAAGGAATGTTGACGATGGTGGCATTATCTAAAATATGTGCTAATGGGGACATTGAGGGTAGCAAACAGGACAAGCTAGTGGCAGATGACCCTAGTGCGGGTGGGGTGGGGCGGGGGGAAGGGATCGAAATGGGCTAAAAGGTGGAGATGAAACAATAGATCGAAATAAATTTAAAAATAGGAGGGAAAAGAAAAAAACAAAAACAGAATTACCTGGAAAAACTCAGCAGGTCTGGCAGCATCGGTGGAGAAGAAAAGAGTCGACGTTTCGAGTCCACATGACCCTTCAACAGAACTGAGTTTAGTTAGGAGAGGGGTGAAATATAAGCTGGTTTAAGGTGGGGGGCGGGGGGAGAGAAGTTGAGGGTGGGGTGGTTGTAGGGACAAGCAAGCAGTGATAGGAGCAGATAATCAAAAGATGTCACAGACAAAAGGATCAGAGGTGTTGAAGGTGGTGATATTATCTAAGAAAAGTGCTAATTAAGAAAGGATGGCAGGACACTCAAGGTACAGCTCTAGTGGGGGTGGGGTGGAAAGACTGACAAGGTATTAGTTGTAGATTTAAAAATAATGGAAATTGGTGGGAAAAGAAAAATCTATATAAATTATTTTAAAAAAAGGGAGGGGGAAGAAATGGGGTGGGGATGGGGGGAGGGGGAGTTTAAGATCTAAAGTTGTTAGGCTATCTGGAGCTAGAGCAGCACATACTGAGAAAAGGTTAGCAGATATACTAAAGGGGGCAAGTAGGGGCTCAAGGATATAAGTCCTCATCAGGGTCAACAGCATGGCAAGAAATAATATGGGGCCTTAAAAAGCATGAGGATTGATTCAAAATTGCAAGATAAAAAGATCCAGAGTAATGCTCTCTGGAACACTCGCAGTATTTGGGGAAGAAGTGCACTAGTGGTTTATAAAGGTAAAGTTAAGTGGCTGGCAGGATGGTGTGAGAACAATGCCACTTTCAAAAGAACACTGGGAATTCATCCAGAATAAAAAGGAATGTGACAAGACTGGACACATTGAGATCAAGGCCAGGCAACCTGGCATTCAAAGAGCATGCAGGCTGCAATAGAAAAGCAGTTAAAATTTTCGGACGGGGACAAGAGACAGGGGAAACAAGATCCCAGATGTAAAGGAGAAGGGGGTCAGCAAGTAGGAAAGGACACAAATACCTAGAGTTGCATGAATTAAAAACGGGACTCATCAGGCAGCTACAGGCAAACACAGAGCCAAATCTAGATACATATATACAAGGAACATTAGAAATAAAGTGCTAGATTTACTGTTGTAAAAGAAGAGAGCTATGACGTAGTGGGAACACCAAAAACATTGTTTAATCAAGAGTATGGAAGTGAAAAGCCATTCAAAGCACAGATTCTAAAATAAATTTTCAAGGAAGATCAGCATCGCTGGCTAGGCCAGCATTTTTATGCCCATCCAAAACTGCCTTTAAGATGGTGAGCCACCTTCTTGAACCACTGCACTCCATGTGGTCTAGGTATACCCACAGTGCTGTTAGGAAGGGAGTTCCAGAATTTTGTCACAGCAACAGTAAAGGAATGGCGACATATTTCCAAGACAGGATGGTGAGTGGCTTGGAGGGGAACTTCCAGGTGGTGTGTTTCCATGTATCTCCTGCCCTGTCGTTCTATGTGGTAGAGGTCATGGGTTTGGAAGGTGCTGTCTAAAGAGCCTTATTGAGTTGCTGCCAGTGCATCTTGTAGATAGTACACACTGCTGCCATTGTGCATCAATGGTGGAGGGAGTGAATGTTGAAGTGGTGGATGTGGTGCTAATCAAGCGGGTTGCTCTTCTAGCCATAGTATTTATATGGCTGGTCCAGTTCAGTTTCTGGTCGATGGCAATCCTCTAGGATGTTGACAGTGGGGGATTCAGCGATGGTAATGCCATTGAGTATCAAGGGGCGATGGTTAGATTCTCTCTTGTTGGAGATGGTCATTGCCTGGCACTTGTGTGGCGCGAATGTCGCTTGCCACTTATCAGCCCCAGCCTGGATATTGTCCAGGTCTTGCTGCATGTGAGCATGGACTGCTCCAGTATCTGAGGAGTCACAAGTGGCACTGAGCATTGTGCAATCAGTGAACACCCGCACTTCTGACCTTTATGGAGAGAAGGTCACTGATGAAGCAGCTGAAGGTGGTTGGGCCTCGGACACTACCCTGAGAGGCCTCGGACACTACCCTGAGAAACTCCTGCAGTGATGTGCTCAGACTGACTTGCAACAACCACAGCCATCTTCCTTTGTGCTAGGTATGACTCCAACCAGTGGAGAGTTTTCCCCTGATTCTCTTTGACTCCAGTTTTGCTAGGGCTCCTTGATACCATAGTCAAATGCTGCCTTGATGTCAAGGGCAGTCACTCTCATCTCACCTCGAATTCAGCTCTTTTGTCCATGTTTGAACTAAGGCTGTAATGAGGCTGGGAGCGCAGTGGCCCTGGCAGAACCCAAGCTGAGCATCAGGGAGCAGGTTATTATGGCTAAGTGTCGCTTGATAGCACTGTTGATGAAATCTTCCATCACTTCGGTGATAATCAAGAGTAGACTGATGGGAGCGGTAGTTGGGTTTGTCTTGCTTTTTGTGGACAGGACATGGCTAGACAGTTTTCCACATTGCCGGGGAAATGCCAGTGTTATAGCTATGCTGTAACAGCTTGGCTAAGAGTACAGCTAATTCTAGAGCACAAGTCTACAGCACTATTGCTGGAATGCTGTCAAGGCCCACAACCTTTGCAGTAACCAGTATCTTCAGCTGCTTCTTGATATCACATGGAATGAATCGAATTGGCTGGAGACTGGCATCTGTGATGCTGGGGGCCTCAGAAGGAGGCTGAGTTGGATAACCCACTTGGCAGTTCTGGCTGAAGATTGTTACAAATGCTTCAGCCTCGTCTTTTGCACTGATGTGCTGGGCTCCCCCATCATCAAGGATTGGGATATTTGTAAAGCCTCCTCTCCGCCTCCAGTGAGTTATGTAATTGTCCACCACAATTCACGACTGGATATGGCAGGACTGCAGAGCTTGGATCTGATCCGTTGGTTGTTGGATTGCTTAGCTTTGTCTATCGCATATTGCTTCTGTTGTTTGTCACCCTGCCTTGTGGGTTCATTAGGTTGACAACTCATTTTTGGGTCTGCCTGGTGTTGCTCCTGGAATGCCCTTCTGCACTCTACATGGAACCTGGGATGATCCCCTGGTTTGATGGTAATGGTACAGTGGGGGATATGCCAGGCCATGAGGTTACAGATTGTAGTGGTATACAGTTCTGTTGCTGCTGAATGCTCGCAGCGCCTCATGGATGCTGAGTTTTGAGATACTAGATTCGTTCGAAATTTATCCCATTGTAGTGCCACACAACATGATGGAGGGTATCCTCAATGTCAAGGATGGGACTTTGCTGTGGTCACTCCTACCAGTACGGCCATGGTCAGATGCATCTGCAACAGGTAGACTGGCGAGGACGAGGTCAAGTGGTTATTCTCTTGATGGTTCCCTCACCAGCTGCAGACCCAGGCTAACAGCTATGTCCTTTAAGGCTCAGCCAGCTCTGTTGGTAGTGGTGCTACCGAGCCACTCACGATGATGGATATTGAAGTCCTCCACCTAGCCCCCCACCAAGTGCCTGAGCCACCCTCAATGCTTTCTCCGGGTGGTGTTCAACATAGAGATGTACTGAGTGATCAGCTGAGGGGGGGCAGTAGGTGGGTAATCATCAGGATGTTTCTTTGCCCATGCTTGAGCTGATGCCATGAGACTTGATGGGATCCAGGATCGATGTTGAGGACACCCAGAGCAAGTCGCTCCTGCCTGTATACCACAGTGCTGCCACCCCTTGTGAGACAGGACATAGCCAGGGTTGATGATGATGGTGTGTGGTACATTGCGTGTAAGATATGATTCCGTGAGCATGACTATGTCAGACTGCTGCTCGACTAGTCTGTGGCTCAGCTCTCCCAATTTTGGCGCAAGCCCCAGGTGCTAGTAAGGAAGATTTTGCAGTGTCAACAGGGCTGGATTTGCCATTAAAAAGGCAAAATACTGCGGATGCTAGAAATCTGAAACAAAAACAAAAATTGCTGGAAAAACTCAGGTCTGACAGCATCTGTGGAAAGACAAAGTTAACGTTTCGAGTCCGTATGACTCTTCTTCAGAACGGATTTGCTGTTGCCGTTCCCGGTGCCCCGTCTGGTTTTATTCGTTTTTGTAGACTTTGTAGCAATTTGATGCAACCAAGAGGCTTGCCAGGTCATTTCAGAGGGCATTTAAGAGTCAACTATATTGCTGTGGGCGCGGAGTCACAAGCTGGCCAGGACAGCAGATTTCCTTCCTTAAAGGACATGAGTGTTCAGAAAACCAAAAAATGACAAGAAATAAAGCAGCTTGGCTGAATATGTATGGGATACCTGGGAGGCAAAAGGTTAACCCAGGTTATTACTTCAAAAAAACTGGAATGAAACCAGGGACACAGGCTCAAACTGGAGATAGGTCCTTTTATGATTGATATAAGGAAATAATTCTGAAACCAGGTGTGCATTATTTGGAATGAGCTTCCAGATAAAGCAGTGGAGGAAGAAACCCTGGAATCAATTAAGAATCCATTAGATTGGGGGGGGGGTGTGTGTGTGTGTGTGTGTGTGTGTGGTAAGAGCCATAGCACCAGAATCTCTCTGGATATAAATTCAATTAGGCCAAGTGGCCTTCCTCATTCGTTATTCAGTGATCCTATTAAGTAGCTGTTCAAGAACCCGTGGATACATCAAAACAAGAGATGTTATCAAACTAGTTCTCTGTTAATTACAAAGGTTGGCAAACACAAAGCTTGTAACTCTTTCGAGTTATCAACAGTCACAGATTGTAACTCTTTCGAGTACATTCACAGTTCTTGGTTTCCGGGAGTGGGACATGAACCCGCAACCTTCTGATTCAAAGGTGAGGGTGCTATGAACTGAGCCACAGCTGACACCTCGTAACACAAAGCTTGTAGAACAAGCTAGAACCTCCTGCAGGTAACTAGGCTCAAAGTTAATAGCTTGGCCCCTTCAAACAAACAATTAACACAAAGACTATTTATTCTCTTGCAAGAACTAATGACAAAACCCATGCAGACAACCTCGGTGGGTCCCAAACTCAATGTCATTCTGTTTGAAACAAGGTTTTCTCTTCTTTTTGTGGCTTTTTCCATTATCACACCTCCCCCTTTCACCACCTCCCCTAATTATTTTCTACGTCCTGGAAAAGACAGACACACCCATGAAGTACCATGGGACATTTCTCACATTAAGATACTATATAAACAGGAGTTGTTAATTAGTACCTTAAAAACAATGAGGTTAGGTACTATAAAAAGAACCACTGCATTTAAACTACCAACATCATGCTGGAGGGCACACTTCAAACAACCCAATCAAAGAAAACAATATAGCACTAACCAAGACAATACCAGGCATGGAAAGCCAGCTACTGCAGCAAAACACCAGGGACGCTTACTTGGTTAGCTGCCAAGATATATTTCACCTGCCAGGGTACCAGAAGAGCAATAGAAACCATTAGACTCTAACTGGCAGATATACGCAAAAAGCCATTTGGATGTCATATGGCTTCAGGCCATCCATGAATAAAACGCCAAGTTTTCAACGAGCTCGTATTACCAACAGATCCAATCAACTGAATTTAGTGTTTTGTGGTTTACAGCTTGCACGTTAATGAATATAAAACTCCTGATAAAAACAGTATCCTAAAACAAGCAGCCGCCATTCCACCCACATAAAACTCATGCTCCCAAAGATTTCAATATCTGATAAGCCAAGTACATCGAATAAAAGAGGCTGGATGCAAGCAAGTGAGTGAGAGAGAGTTTTAAGGGTTACTTTCTATCTGCAGTCTAGTCTGTCTTTAGTTAAGCAATCAACTAAAAGTTGCTTCTTCGGCTGGGGGTGTTTTAGTCCAGCTTTAAAACAGGGCTCACTGAGGCTCTGCTTGCAGCTAGTTAATTGGACAAGTGGCTTAAACAGGTTTCCAGAAGCTAGATTCAGGTAGCCATAAAAGTAGGCCATCTGCAGCGCTGCTTTGGGCTGCGGGCAGGCGATTCTTTCATTTTCTACCTTTCCTCAGGAAGAGGAGCAGCGGCCTTGGTGAGTATTTATTCTGCCCTTAATCTTCTCTAAACTAGAGGAAGTAAAAGTAAAGGCAGCAATTTAAGGGTAAGTCATGGCAGGGCAGCTCGGTCATGTGGAATGCTCCTCCTGTGCAATGTGGGAATTCAGGGATACATCCTGTGTTCCAAGTGTTTCCAGCTGTAGCTACTTGAAATCCACGTTTCAAATCTGGAGAAGCAGCTAAAGTCACTTTAAAGCATCTGCAGGGCTGAGATCTTCGTGGATAGCACATACAGTGAGTGATCACACCACAGGTTAAGAATGCACAGGCAGAAAGGGAATGGGTGACCTCCAGACAGAGTAAAGGCACTAGGCAGATAGTGCAGGAGTCCCCTGGGTCCATCTCCCTCTCTAACAGATTTTTCATTTTGGATACTGCTGGGTGAGATGGTTTCTCAGGGGAATGCAGCAAGAGCCAAGTCCGTGGCACCATGGATGGCTCAGCTGCACAGGCAGAGAGAAAAAAAAGAGTGGAAGAGCAATAGTGATCGGGGATTCTATCTTAAGAGGAACAGACAGAAGTTTCTGCATGTGTAGATGTCATACCAGGATGGTATGTTGCCTCCCTGGTGCCAGGGTCAAGGATTTCACTGAAGGACATTCTGAAGGGGGAGGGTGAACAGCCAGAGGTCCTGGTCCATATCAGTACCAACAACATAGGTAAAAAGAGGGATGAGATCCTGCAAGCAGAATATAGGGAGCTAGGAAATAAATCAAAAAGCAGGACCTCAAAAGGTAATAGTCTCAGGATTACTCCCAGTGCCATGCACTAGCAAGATCAGGAATAGGGGAATAGACTGGATGAATGTGTGACTGGAGAGATGGTGTAGGAAGGAGGAATTTAGATAACTGAGGCATTGGGACTGATTCTGGGGAAGATGGAACCTGTACAATCTGGGCGGGTTGCACCCCAGCAGGACTGGGTCCAATATCCTCACAGGGGTATTCACCAGTACTATGGGGGAGGGTTTAAACTGGAGTGGCCGAGGGGTGGGAACCTGAGTGAGGAGATACACAAGAGGATAACAAAGATAGAAATGAAAGACAGGAAAGTAAAAAGCAAAAGTGGAAGGCAGAGGAAACAGGTGCTAGCAACCATAGTACAGAAAAATCTCCGTAAAAAGGCAAGTCAAAAGGCACTGCAAGTGAATGCACGGAGCATTCACAATCAGGTAGACTGTCAACTGTCATAAAAACCAATTTGGTTCACTCATGCCCCTTAGGGAAGGAAATCTGCCATCTTACCACAGCAAGATCATTGACTCTTCCATGTACCAAACTGCAACAAAGTCTAAAAAAGGAATGAAACCGGAAGGACCACCCAGCATCGACCTCGGCACCAGAAACAACAACGGCACACCCAGCCCTGTCAACCTTGCAAAGCCTGTCTTACTAATTTCTGAGGCTTGTCCCAAATACTAGTCAAGCAATAGCCTGACAGTCACATTCATGGCATCATGCCTTACAGACAATGTCCCAGAAACCACCATCACCATCCCTGGGTATGTCCTGTCCCACTGGCAGGACAGGCCTAGCAGACGTGGCGGCACAGTGGTATGCAGTCGGGAGGGAGTTGCCCTGGAAGTCCTCGACACTGATTCTAGACCCTACAACCAAGAGTGGCTCGGTAACACCACTACTGACTGAAATGGCTGAGTCCTGAGGACATAGCTACTAGAATGGGTCTGCAACAAGTAGTGAGGGAAAAACCTACTTGACCCTGTCCTCCGCATCTGTCACAGATGCTTGTGTCCATGACAATATTGGTGGGAATCCCACCACACAATCCTTGTGGAGACAACGTCCCATCGTCACATTGAGAATACCACCATTGCATTGTGTGGCACTACCACCATGCAAAATCAGATAGATTTCAATAGATCTAGCAACTCAAAACTAGGCATCCATGGGGCGCTGTTGGCCATTAGCAGCAGTAGAACTGTACTCTTAATCTGTAACCTCATGACCTGGCATATGCCGCACTCTACCATTACCACCAAGCCAGGGGTTCACCCTAGTTCAATGAAGAGTGCGGGAGGGCATGCCAGGAGCAGCACCAGGCATACCTAAAAATGGCTTGTCAGCGTGGTGAAAAAACTACTTGCATACCAACAGCAGAAGCAGCATGCAATAGACAGAGCTAAGCGATCCAACAACCAACAGATCAGATTTATGCTCTGCTGTGCCGCGACAACCAGTCAGGAATAGTGATGAACAATTAAACAACTCACTAGAGGAAGAGGCTCCACAAATATCTCCTTGTATCAAACTGCCTCAAAGTCCTAAAAGGAATGAAATCCGATGGGCCAGCAGGCATTGACCTCGGCACCGGAATTGACAATGGTACACCCCAGCCTGTCGACCCTGCAAAATCTGCCTAATATCTGGGGCCTTGTGCCAAAATTGGGAAAGCTGTCCCACAGGCTAGTCAAGCAGTAGCCTGACATTGTCAATAACGTATGATGCCGTGAGTATGGCCATGTCTCAGACACCATCACCACTCCTGGATGTGTCTTGTCTCTCCGGCAGGGCAGGCCCAGCAGGGGTGGCAGCATGGTAGTGGGGGAGCCCAGCACATCAGTGCAAAAGACAAGGATGAAGCAACTATCTTCAGCCTGAAGTGCCGAATGGATGATTCATCTTGGCCTTCTCCTTAAGTCCAGCATCTCAGATGCTAGTCTTCAGCCAATTTGATTCACTCCACATATCAAAAATGGCCGAAGGCATTGGATACTGCAACAACATTCCGGCAATAATACTGAATATCTGTGCTCCAGAACTAGCTGCACTCTTAACCAAGCTGTTCCAGTGCAGCTACAACACTGGCATCTGCCTGGCAATGTGGAAAATTGTCATATGTCCTGTCCACAAAAAGGACAAATCCAACTCAACCAACACCACCCTATCAATCTACTCACAATTATCACTCCAATGATTTAAGGTGTCATCAACATTGCTATCAAGCAACACTTAATCAGCAATAGGCTGCCCACTGATGTTCATTGAGTTCCGCCAGGGACACAGTTCCTAACCTCATTACAGCCTTAGTCCAGACATGAATTCCAGAAGTGAGGGCGCTTGATATCAAGGCAGCATTTGACCATGCATGGTGTCAAGGAGTCCACCATAAACTGGAGTCGATGGGAATCAGAGAGAAAACTCTCCACTGGTTGGAGTCTCACCGAGCACAAAGGAAGATGGTTGTGATTGCAGGCCAATCATCTAGGTCCAAGGAAATCACTGCAGGAGTTCCTCAGGGTAGCGTCCCGATGCCCAGCTATCTTCAACTGCTTCATCAATGACCTACCTCTATCATAAAGGTCAGAAGTGAGGATATTTGCTGATCATTGCACAATGTTCAGTACATTCGTGACTCCTCAGATACTGAAGCAGTCTGTGTCCATAAGCAGCAAGACCTGGACAACATTTCGGCTTGGGCTGTTAAGTGGCAAGTTATATTTACACTTCACAAGTGCCAGGCAATGACCATCTCCAACAAGAGAGAATCTAACCATCTCCCCTTGACATTCAATGGCATTACCATCATTAAATCCACCACGATCAACATCTTGGGGGTTACTATTGACCAGGAACTGAACTGGAACAGCCATATAAATATCATACCTACAAGTGCTGGTCAGAGGCTGGGAATTCTGCAGCAAGGAACTCCCCTCCTGACTCCCCAAAGCCTGTCCACCATCTACATGACACAAGTCAGGAGTGTGATGGAATACCCTCCACTTGCCTGGATGATTGTGGTTCCAACAGCATCGAAGCTTAAAGCAGCCCGCTTGATTGGCACCCATCGACCACCTTGAACACTCACCCCTTCCACCACCAACGCACAGTGGCAGCAGTGTGTACCATCTGCAAGATGCACTGCAGCAACTCAGCAAGGCTCCTTAGACAGCACCTTATAAATCCACAGCCTCTACCACCTAGAAAGGCAAGGGTAGGTGCTGCATTGGAACAGCACTACCTGCAAGTTCCCATCCAAGCCACATGCCATCCTGACTGAAATATATCGCTGTTCCTTCACTGTTGCTGGGCCAAAACCCTGGAACCGCTTCCTAATAACACTGTGGTTGTACCTACACCACATGGACTGCAGCAGTTCAAGAATGTAGCTCACCACCACCTTCAGGGGCAATTAGGAATGGGAAATAAATGCTGGCCTTGCCAGCGATGCCCATATTCTATGAGCAAACAATTTTAAAAATTGTACCATATAAAAAGCTAACAAAATTGAAGCTCATGCAATAGGACGGTCCGTGTTAGCTTGCATTAAAATAGGTTTAAGGACAGAAATGTTGTGGTAAATGGTCATTTTTCATTCTAGGGGATGGGAGACAATGATATCACCCAAGGGTCAGTGCTAGTACACATATAAAGGTGATACAAAATCTGGAATACATGATAGAATTTCAAAATTTACTGATGACACCGAACTTGGAAGTGTGGCAACAGTGAGGACGGTACGAATTGCCTGCAACAGGACATCGGCGAACAGAATTTAATATACAGAAGCAGGAGGTGATGCATTTTGATCAAAGGGGTAGGGAGGGGCAATACAGACTTAATGGCACAGTTCTAAAGAGTACGCAGGAACAGAGGGACCTGGGGATTGTCAATGTCTTATCAATTACATTGTTACAGGAAACAGGTGATGAGTATAAAAGCATATAAACAGGGACGCAGCATGGGCAAGGTGTTGACAATGGACAAAGTCAATAAAAAAGGAAAGGCTGTGTCTTCGTTGTGACACCAACTAGCTTGAATGGTACTAAAGAGGGTCCATGTGCATTGATCTTTACAAACAAGGAGTAGGCCATTCATCCCCTCGAGCCTGCTCTGCTATTTAATAAGATCATGACTGATCTGATAGTAAGAAGAAATCTGCATCCCACCTACTGCCAACAGCCTATCACTCCCTTGTTTACCAATAATCTATCTACCTCTGCCTTAAAAATATTCAAAGACTCTGCTTCCACCACCTTTTCAGGAAGAGTTCCAAAGATTCTCAACCCTCTGAGTAAAAAGATTTCGCCTCATGTTTTAAATGGGCGATCCCTTATTTTTAAACAGCAACCCCAAGTTCTAGGTTCTCCCACAAGAGGAAACGTCCTCTCCACATTCACCATGAAAGGACCCCTCAGGATCTTATATGTTTCAATCAAGTCACCTCTTACTCTTCTAAACTCCAGCGGATACGAGCCTAGTCTGTCCAACCTTTCCTCATAAGGCAACCCATTCCTTCCAGGTATTCGTCTGGTAAACTTTCTCTGAACTGGTTCCAACACATTTACATCCTTCCTTAAATAAGGTAACCAATACTGTACAGAGTACTCCAAATGTGGTCTCACTGGTGCTCTGTACGACTGAAGCATAACTCCCCACTTTTGCATTAAATTCTTTTTGCAATAAATGAGGACATTCTATTAGCTTTCCTAATTACTTGCTGTACTTGCATACTAGCCTTTTGTGATTCATGTACTCGGACACCCAGATCCCTCTGTGCCTCAGAGCTCTGCAATCTCTCACCACTTAGATGATATGCTTCTCTTTTATTCTTCCTGCCAAAATGGGCAATTTCACATTGTCCCACATTATGCTCCATTTTCCAGATATTTACCCACTCACTTAACCGATCTATATCTTTTGCAGCCTCCTTATGTCCTCTTCACAACTTACTTTCCCATCTACCTTTGTCTCATTAGCAAATTTGGTAACCATCCTTCAATTATTTATTTAATTCATTTATCTAAATTGTAAACAGTTGAGGTCCCAGCACTGATACCCCCTATATCATGACTTTTATTTTACACAATAATCTATGTACAGTACATCCACTGGTTCCCCTTTATCCACAGCACGTTACTTCCTCAAAGAACTCCAATAAGTTGGTTAAACACAATTTCTCTTTCACAAAATCATGTTGACTCTGTCTGATGGCCTTGAGCTTATCCAAGTGCCTGCTATAACTTCTTTAATAATAGCTTCTAATGTTTTCCCTATGGCAGATGTTAAGCTAACTAGCCTTTAGTTTCTTTGAAGGTGGCAGGACATATTGAGAGTGAAACAATAAAAGAAAATGTGGAAAACTCAGCAGGCCTAACAGCATCTGCGGAGAGAAAAACAGGGTTAACGTTTCAAGTCCATATGACTCTTCTTCAGAGCTCTCATATGGACTCGAAAAGTTAACCCTGTTTTTCTCTCCACAGATGCTGTTAGACCTGCTGAGTTTTCCCAGCATCTTCTGTTTTTGTTTCAGATTTCCACCATCTGCAGTATTTTGCTTTCATATTGAGGGAGCGTTTGGCAAAGCACATGGGATCTTAGGCTTCATAAATAGAGGCATCGAGTACAAAAGCAGGGATGTTATACTGAATCTTAATAGGTTAGGTCCCAACTGGAGTACAGCCTCCAGTTCTGGTCACCACACTTCACTGGAAATGTGGGTGTCCTTGAAGGGTGCAGAAGCGATTGGTTCCAGGGATGGGGTATTTTTAGTTAAGGGGGTTAGTTTGGAAAAGCTGGGGTTGTTCTCCTTGAAGCAAAGGAGATTAAAGGGAGATTTGACAGAGGTATACAAGATTATGACAGGTTTGGATAAGGTAGACAAGGAAAAACTGTTCCCATTAGCTGATGATACAATGGCTAGCAGGGCAGAGGTTTATGGTTTCAGGCAAGAGTGACCACCGCACAATCCTTGCGGAGACAAAGTCTATCTGTCCTCTTTAATATCTTGAAAATTTTAATCATATCACTTCTTTGCTTTTTAAATTTTAGGGAATACAACCTTTGTTTATATAACCTCTCCTCATAATTTAAGCCTTGGAGCCCAGCTATCATTCTCTTACATCAACACCAAACTCCTTCCAAGGTCACAATATCCTTCCAGAAAGTGGTGCCCAAACTGTGCATTAATGTTATTTAACAAGGACCCAGGCATGCAGTACCTTCCTGACCCACCCACCAACATGCACACCCACCCCTTATTGGGAACACAGCTGTCCACGATCATTTAACTACAATGTACATGGGCCCCTCAATCTCTTTTGACCTCCAATTATTTCGAGTCTCAGAGTCATTACGGCACCGAAAGAGGCCACTCGGTTCTCTGTGGAACAATCCAGTCAGTCCTATCTCCCATAGCCCTGCAAATTTATTTCCCTCATTTGTCCATTCAATTTCTTTTTGAAATCATTTATGTCCCCGGTTCCACCATCCTCATAAGCAGATGTGTTACAGATCATGACCACTGCGCTAAAAACTTCTTCCCCTACATCTTTTGCCCAAACCCACGAATGTGTCCCTTGGTCTTTGTACAATTAACTAATTGGAACAGCTTTTGTCTACCCTATCTAAACCTGTCATAACCTTGCACAGCTCCATCAAATCTCATTTTAATCTCTGTTGCTACATGTAGAATGAACCCAACTTCTCCAACCTAAACACATAACTCAAATCCCTCATCTTGACAACATCCTTCCTGAAGTATGGTGACTAGAACTAGGCACCATATTCTGCTTTTGACTGACCCAGAACTTTACAAAGGTTCAGCATAGCTTCCCTACTTTTGTACTTGATACATCTTTTTAGGAAGCCCAAGATGCCATATGCTTTGCTAATTACTTTCTCAATATGTCCTGCTACTTTCAAAGATCTATGCACATGAGTCCCCATGTACCTTCACCCCTGTACACTCTTGAGAACTGTGTTATCAAGTCTATATTGGGTTTCCATTTCTCTTCCACCAGAATGCATCACCCCAAGCTTCTCTGTATTAAACTCCATCTGCCACTTGCCTGCCCATTCTGCTGGCATATGTCCTGTTGCAGTTGATTGGTATCATCCTCATTGTTTGTCACACCTCCAAGTTTGATATCATTGGAAAACTTTTACATTTAACTCAACATTCTAATATCGAAGTCATTTATACAGATCAAAAAAGCAACAGTCCTAGCACTGACCCTTGGGAACATCATTGCCCATCATTCTCCACTCTGAAAAACAGCCATTTACCATGACTTGCTGTTTTCTGTCCTAAAGCCAATTTTTTTATCTAAACTGTCACTGGCCCTCCTCTTCCAAGAGCCTCAATTCTGTTAACTAGCCTTTTGTGTGTACTGTCAAACACTTCCTTAAAATCTATATAGGCAACATGCATCCTATTCCCTTCACCATCTTTCACTGTGACTTTAACAAAAGATTCAATTAGATTATTCAAGCATGATCTATCTTTAACAAATCTATGCTGGTTCTCATTAACTCAAGCCTCTCCAAATGCCTTTTGATTTTTTTCCCTCGTCATTGTTTCTAAAAATCTTACCTGCTGCTGATGTTAAACTGACTGGTTGTTACTAGGACTGTCCTTATACCCTATCTTGAACATTTGCTACTCTCCAATTCTTTTTGGCACCTCTGGTATCTAAGGAAGATTATGGCAAGTTGCTCCACCATCTCACCCCTACTTGCTTTAGCAACCTGGGATGTAAGCCATTCGGAGCAGGTGACTTATCCACTTTAAGCATAACTAGCCTTTCCACTGCACCCTATCAATTTTCATCCCATGCTTTGTCTCTATAATCACCACACCTACCAATATTTTTTTCAGCATCCTCTCCCTTAGTTAATACTGATTCAAAGTACTTACCAAGTAAAAAATCAAAATACGGCTGGTGCTGGAAATTGGAAATAAACACAAAAAAATGCTGGAAAAACTCAGTAGGTCAGGGAGCATCTGTGGAAACAGAGTTAATGTTTCAGGTTGATGACCTATCAGAACTGTCCTGATGCTATTATCCCAACTCATTATTAACAACTCGACTGATTGGCTGGAAATACTTTGTCCTCCACAAGTTTCAATTCTGGATAACAGTATCGTACATGGGACTTTATCAAATGCCTTCTGTAAGTCCAAATAAATAACATTCATAGCCATTTCCCAATCAGTACTTTGGTCAGCATTTCAAAAAATTTCATCAGGTTCCTCAGGCATGGCCTACCCTTTAGAAATCCACACAGGCTCTCTCTGATAAGCTGAAAATCTTCAAGGTGTTCAGTGACACTATCCTTAATTATAGACTCATGCAATTTTCCTGACAATAGGTGTTCGGCTAACTGGTGTGTAACTCCCTGAGGTCCCCCCTCACCTTTCTTAAACAGTAGCATTACATGCATAATTGTCCAACTGAAAGGAATGGTTCCCAAATCAACAGCATTTCGTAACATTGCCCAGGCATCTGCAATGTTCTCCCCTTCATTTTTTAAACTACTGGATAGAAACCATCTTGTTCTCTGGATTTGCCACTCTTTGATGTCATTACTTTCATTACTGTTATCTTGCTTATATTAATTATTTTTTAATTAATTAATTTTGATGAGTCCCTGTCTGGCATGTCCTTATTTTCATTGACAAAATCCCTATCAGTTTTGCTCCTGACAGATGCACCGGATCGGGAAGTGCTGATTTTGATATCTCTTGCAAGTTTCTTTTCATATTCCCTTTGTGTAGCTCTTCCCATTCGTTTAGTTACCTTTTCTTTTTTGTCTCTCCCAATTGGCAGATGTGTTATTTTTGCATTTGCGTGCTTTTCTTTTAGTTTTCTGTTCTTCGTTACTTCGTCATCCATCGTTTTATTTTTAAGTAGAGCTCTTGCTCATATAAAACCCAAAATGCTGTTGTCTTTCTTTTAGACTTTAAATTCACAAGTGTAGGTATTTAAGGAGTTAGCTATTCAAATTATTACATATCCATTCTTGCAAACAGTTCAACATTATTCCCTTGAGCTTATTCTTGGACTTGGAGAATACAATTGAAATTTGAAGATACAAAAGTAGAGAGTTCAGTAAATACTGAGAATGGAAAGACTTAAAAGGGGATGTAGCCAGGCTTGGGCAGATGCAAAATTTAGAAATGTGGGGTAAGGAAACAAGAATGTCAATTTTAGTACCACGCTCAAGTCCAAAATTTCTATATATGAACAAATGTGGACCCAGCATTTACTTCTGGGGTGCACCACTTCTAACCCTTCCCTAATATGAGCAACACCCACTGAGCCAAACTTTATTTACTGCCATTAATCTTTTTTCCCCACACTTCCACATATCCTTGTATATCACATAGCTGAATTTTAGACATGTTATCAAATACCTTTGAAAATCCATACATGCTTGAACTGCACCACTCACTTCCCAAATTTGACACCCCTCAATGAATCTGCACTGGCTGTACTTAATGATCCCATACATTCACGAATCTGATTTTGGCACCTAACCCAACTTGTCTCTTGGCAGTTTATCCATCTTTCTTTTTACAAATAATAAAGCTGTTAGATTGGCTTTCCAACATAATTTCCAAATCTAAAACAGATTCAAAAATTGTGACCATAGCCTCTGCTACCACCTTCCTCAGCCTCGAGTGCAGCAATCAGGGCCCAGTTACTTAGCCACTGAGCTCCGGTTAATTTTATACTGCTCTTCAAAAAAAGACAATTCTAACGCCATTTGAAATGAAAATTAATTTCACGACAGCTGTCCTCAACTGGCATCTGTTCAATACGCTCAACCTAGTATGTTTGTGTGCACGTGCACAAGAAATTTTTGTGAACAAAAGCTTTTACAATTGAATTATTTATTTAATATTTATTCCGCCCACATCAGTGAAAAGAATAAAGCAGATCATCTACACAGATGTTTAGAAATGCTTCACAATGGATTGACTTTTGATTATTCAACTCATGATGTCTTCCCATTATTTAAAGTTAAAGTAGCTGCAGAAGTCTTGTTTCATGGCTTGTCTGACCTCAGTTCCAGTAACTGACACTGAAAACCAACCCAGTCACATCTTCATCATGTGCTTCCCTTTTAAGTTTCAGTTTAGTTCTAATCTCTTTATCCATGAACTCAGAACTTTTATGCATTCATTTCCTGCCTTACAGAGACCTATTCATCACATATCTGAAGGCTTGTCAATCCTGATTCATCTACCAGTTTGTTAAATTTACTGCCAGTTAATTTGGTCCAGAGCACCTCTAATAATCACTGAACCTGGCCTTTATTCAGGCCAAGAACTTGATCTTGGGCTCATTACCTTTTTCTATTCTTACAGTGAACTCAACCACATTGTTGTTGCAGTTACTCAATTATTCTCCACCTAACATGAGCTACTTATTCCACTTCATTTCCCAGAAATCAATCAAGCAATGCCACTGTGGGAGCAGAAACACACTGTTCTACGAAGCAGTCCTGTAGGCACTCTGACTACATATACTGCTTGGGTTCAAGTCTACCTCAGGATAATTGAAACCACCTCATTCTTAGTGCCCCGTTCTTCTTGCATAACCCTGTAAACTATTGACAAATGTCTTGCTCCCTCTCATCTCCATTGTTTGGCGATGCATATTCAGGAATTGTATTATTTCCATTTCTATTCCTTAACTCTTCTCTGTTAATGCAATCACACAGCATCCTCATGCTCCAATGTTGCAACAGAATCCTTTCCAAACACTACTTTGCCCCCCCAGCTCAATCTCTCTTCAGAGTCTTTATGATCAAGAATGTTCAGCTTTTAGTCTTGTATCTAAGTAACTCTAATAGGTACCAACTGGAATATTGCACCCAGTTCTGAGCACTACACTTTAGGAAAGATGTGATGGCACGAGCGAGTGCAGAAAAGATTCACAAGGATGGTGCCACGGCTGAGGAACTTCAGTTATAGATTGGAGAAGTTGGGGCTGTTGTCCTTTGTCGGCTGGCATAGACACGATGGGTTGAATGGCCTCTGTGATGTATATTTTCCATGGGGTTCGAAGGCTGAGAAAATATTTGATAGAGGTATTCAAAAATCACAAGGTGTCAAGACAAAATAGATGGGGAAAAACTTTCCACTGGTGGAAGGATCACAAACAAAAGGGCACAGATTTAAGGTAATTGGCAAATGAAGTAATGGAGACATGAGAAAAAACTTTTTCATGCAGTGAGTGGTTTGAAGCTGGAATTCGCTGCCTCAGAGTGTGGTGCAGACAAGTTCAAATGAATCAAAAAGCTTTCTCTCATGGATGTTTCACTAGAGTCATGTTGTTGACAAAGAGCCACATCATCTCAGAAAGTTCAATGGACAGAAAAGCAAAGATTGGAAATTCAAAGCATGAAGAGTCCCAGGACATTTCCGTGTGTGAAAAAACAAAGAGTGACATCACGGGAAAACTGTAAATTCATTGGTTGTTAAGTAACTGCTAGTTTGAACTACCTATTCTAAATTGATTTCAGATTAAGGGTGACTACTGGGGCCCAGGATCGGAGGCCTAACACTTCAGCTTCAACTCAGCAGAGAGAGCGAGTTCCAGTTGATTTTACAAAGCTCTATTCTAACTTGCTTTCAGATTAAAGGTAAATAGGAGAAATATTTTACTAATTGATGAACTGAGGACCAGTAGGAAATTTAAAAACAAATTCAAAAACTAATTAAATAAAAGAGAGATACAGGACCAGGCGATGTGTTGTAGCTGCATGACGTAAGAGCTGGTGGACCCCATTGTGGTTCCGACTGACCATATTTGTAGCAAATGTTGGTTGCTCGAGGAACTCCAGCTCAGAGTTGATGAGTTGGGGTCTGAGCTTCGGACACTGCGACACATCAGGGAGGGGGAGAGTTACCTGGACGCTGTGTTTCAGGAGACAGTCACACCCCTTAGATTAACTACCTTAAATTCGGCCAGTGGTCAGGAACAGGAGGGTGTGACTATGAGTGAGGCAGGTAGAGGGATCCAGGAAGTAGCACTGCAGGAGCCTCAGCCCTTGCCCTTATCCAACAGGTTCGAGATTCTTGCCCTGTATGGACAAGAGCGGGGACTGTAGGGAGGATGAGCAAACTGACCATAGCACCGAGGTACAGGGAACCATTCAAGTGAGGGGAGAAAAGAGAAATGCAGTTGTAATTGGGGATAGTATAGTTAGGGGAATAGATACTGTGCTCTGTAGCCAGGATCGAGAGTCCCAAAGGTTGTGTTGCCTACCTGGTGCCAGGATTAAAGATATCTCATTTCGGCTGCAGAGGAATTTGGAGTTGGAGGGGAAAGATCCAGTTGTCGTGGTCCACGTAAGTACCAACAATATAGGTAGGACAAGGAAAGAAGTTCTGCTGAGGGAATACGAGCCGCTAGGGGCTAAATTAAAAAGCAGAACCAAAATCAAAAAGGTGACCTCCAGATTACTACCTGAGCCATGAGCTAATTGGCACAGGGTCAATAAGGTTAAAGAGGTAAATGCATGGCTCAAAGATTGGTGTGGGAGAAATGGGTTTGAATTCATGGGACATTGACACCAGTACTGGGGGAAGAGGGAGCTATTCTGTTCGGACGGGCTCCACATGAATCACGCTGGGACCAGTGTCCTGACGAATCACATAACTAGAGTTGTAGATAGGGTGTTAAACTAAATAGTGGAGGGGAGTCCAGTCACATGTAAATATAAAAAAAATCAAAGTTTAAGGAGAGGGTAAGAGTGCAGGTTAGTGACGAGGCTGATTGTTACCAAAAAATGAAAGGAAGGGACAGTGTGTGAACGCCATATTGCACCAAAGAATCATATATGAGGAGGGAAAATTGACAATAGGGCAAACTTAAAGGCTTTGTATCTGAATGTGCACAGCATTTGGAATAAAATTAATGAGTTAACAGCGCAAATAGAGATAAATAGGTATGATTTGGTGGCGATTATTGAGACGTTGTTACAAGGAGAACAGGTTTGGGAGTTGAATATCCAAGGGTACTCAGTTTTAGAGGATAGGCAGGAAGGAAAAGGAGGTACTGTAGCTTTGTTAGTAAAGGAAGAGATCAGTGCTATAGTGAGGAATGATATAGGCACTGAAGAGCAAGACGTAGAGTCAGTCTGGGTAGAAATAAGAAATAGCAAGGGAAAGAAGTCCCTGGTGGGAGTAATCCACAGGTCCCCAAACAGTAGTTCTGCAATAGGACATAGTATAAACCAGGAAATACTGGGAGCATGTAACAAAGGCACGGCAATAATCATGGGCGATTTTAATATGCATATAGACTGGACTAATCAAATTGGCAAGGGTAGCCTCGAGGGAGAGTTCATAGAGTGTATTTGAGATTGTTTCTTGGAGCAATATGTTGTGGAACCAATCAGGGAACAGGCTATTCTGGATTTGGTTTTGTGTAATGAGATGGGATTAATTAATGATCTCATGTTAAAGGATCCTCTAGGTAAGAGTGATCATAGCATGCTAAAATTTCAAGTTCACCTCGAGAGCGAGAAACTTGAGTCCCACACTAGTGTTCTGGAGTTAAACAAAGGTAACTACATAAGCATGAGGGCAGAGTTGGCCCTAGTGGACTGGGCAGGAAGACTACAAGGCAGGACAGCTGATGAACAGTGGCAGATATTTAAGGAGATATTCAATTCTTCCCAAGTAAAATATATTCCAAAGAGGGAGAAAGATGCTAAGAGGGGGAAAAAGCATCCATGGCTATGCGAGGAAGTTAAAGATAACATAAAGGCAAAAACTAAGGCATACCAAATTGCAACGGTCAGTGGCAGGATGGAAGGTTGGGAAACTTTTAAAGGTCAACAAAGGGTTACTAAAAAAAATAATAAAAAGAGCAAAGGTAAATTTGGAAAGAAAACTAGCACAAAATGTAAAAACTGATAGCAAAAGCTTCTACAAGTATATAAAAGGAAAGAGAGGAGCTTTAAGTGAATGTTGGTCCCTTGGAGGATGAGACTGGGGAGTTAACAGTGGGGAACACAGAATTGGCTTAATCAATATTTTGCCTCAGTTTTCATGGTGAAAGTATCACCCCAATAGTAACAGGTAATGCAGAGGGTCTAGAGAAGAAGGAACTTAGAACAATCACTATCACTAGAGAAAAAATACTGAGCAAACTATTGGGATTAAAGGGTGACAAGCCCCCAGGACCTGATGGCCTACATCCCAGGTCTTAAAGGAAATGGCAGCGGAGATAGTGGATGCATTGGCTATAATATTCCAAAATTCCCTCGATTCTGGAGAGGTTCCAGTGAATTGGAAAAATGCTAATATAACACCCGTATTCAAAAGGAGGGGAAGGGGAAGCAGAAAGTGGGAAACTATAGACCAGTTAGTTTAACGTCTGTCGTTGGGAAATTGTTGAAATCCATTATTAAGGAAGTAGTAATGGGGCATTTGGAAAGTCAAAATGCAATCCATCAGAGCCAGCATGGTTTTATGAAGAGTAAATCGTGTTTGACTAATTTGCTAGAGTTCTTTGAAGATGTGACAAGCAAAGTGGATAATGGGGATCCTGTAGATGTAGCATATCTGGACTTCCAGAAGGCCTTTGATATGGTGCGCACAAAAGATTAATACACAAGATAAGATCACACAGAGTTAGGGGTAATATATTAGCTTGGATAGAGGATTGGCTAACCAACAGAAAGCAGAGAGTCGGGATAAATGGGTCTTTTTCTGGATGGCAAGCTGTAACTAGTGAGGTGCCACAGGGTTTGGTCCTTGGGCCCCAACTATTTACAATCTATATTAATGACTTGGATTCAGGGATAGAAGATACTATGGCTAAATTTGCAGATGACACCAAAATAGGTGGGAAAGTAAGTTGCAATGAAGAAATAAGAAATTTACAAATGGATATGGACAGGTTAGTTGAATGGGCCAAAATTTGGCAGATGGAGTTTAACGTGGATAAGTGTGAGGTTATCCATTTGGTCAGAAGAATAAAAAAAATTAGTAATGAGTTGAAAGATTATGGGGAGAGGGCGGGAAATTGGAGTTGAGGCCGAAATGAGATCACGCATGATCATATTGAATGGCGGTGCAGGCTCAAGGGGCTGAATTGCCTACTCCTAGTTCTCATGTTATGTTCTTCTTCAAGTGGGAATTGGATCGTTCAGTGAAAAGAAAGTTCTGAGCCACAGGGAGGTGAGGGGGTGGTAAAGGTAAACTGCTCCGACAGCGAGCTGGCACGATGGGCCGAATGGCTGCTTCCTGTGCTATACAATTCTGTGGATTAACTTCCTCAATCGCCACTCCTATTTTTTGGCCAATACAATTCTTTCGAATACCGGTTCCCTCAGGTCTGTTGTCTATTATTCTCCTCTCTAATGCTATATTAATGTAAACCCTCCACCAGCAAAGACAATGCCATCAGCCGTTTTAATGATCACACCTCTTCCGTGCTCCCCCATTTCTCAAACCATAGATTTTCCTTCTTATCTGACGGATGTGGCACCAACAGTGTACCTGAGATTACCACTCCAGAGTCCTGCAGTTTAATCCATCTCTTAGTACCTAAAATTCCCTCTGCAGGAACCAAATTCCATTTCATCGTATGTATTTGGTTTCAGTGGGTGGGATAAATTGAGGCTGTGGAATTTATTTTTAGGGTTAATGGTTAATACAGAAACAAAATCACCGCTCTGGGTTAAAGTGAATTGGGATAAATGAAAGCGGCTTGTTAGGCTATAGAGAGAAGCTGACGAAACGTGTTGGAACTATTTGCCCATGTGGAGAGTAAACACCAACACTAGTTCGACTAAATGGTCATCAGGATTTCTAGTTGCTCATTTCAAAATATTTTACACCCTTCCCTGTGTATCTTGGAATCTGAGGCAATGCACCATTCAAGCTCCAAAAGCTACAATCTATTCCTAACTACAAAATAACCCCACTGCTGCATTTCACTACTCTCCGTTTTGCAACCACTTGCTTTGTGGTTTTGTGCTTTTTTGCCTTCCTCTCTGGGTTGTTCTCATTGCCACAGAAATTCAGTACTGAATGCTTGTTTGTCAATTCAATGCTAATGGGATCTATGCACTGCCACCTCTTCCTACCCTGATCAGTCCTGCTGTTTTCTGCACACCACCTGCAATACAAGTCATGTGTGTTTCTGACATGATGAACATGCTGAAAGTTGTACTCTAAGTGTGGTCTGATTAATATATGCTAAATCCTCAGATTAATTTTAAACATAGCAAACACAGGCTTGTTCAATTTACCTGTCTTTGAATTTTCCAATCTGATCAGAGTAGCACTCCATTTGCACTTTGGTATTGCTCAGAATTGGCAATGGACTCT
This sequence comes from Cetorhinus maximus, assembly GCF_964194155.1. Classification (NCBI taxonomy): domain Eukaryota; kingdom Metazoa; phylum Chordata; class Chondrichthyes; order Lamniformes; family Cetorhinidae; genus Cetorhinus; species Cetorhinus maximus. The sequence continues at coordinate 186,236,566 of NC_135880.1, forward strand.
TTAAAATGTAATAAATTTTCAAGTGTGATCAGCCAACTCATACTATTGCCAACATGTCTGCTATTTTATAACAGAAATATATGCAAGCTAAAACATGGGATCAGGCCATTTAGTTTAACTCGTGCTGGCATTTACCCTCCACATGAGCAATCAGTTCCAACATATTTCCCCAGCTTGTCCCCATATCTTTTCAGCCCTATTCAATCTAATCCTAAAATCTTAACAATTTCTGCCTGAACCGCTAACCCTAAGAATGAACTCGAGCCTCAACTCTGAAGAAATTTCTCCTACCTGCTCCTCCATGCCAATTTTGAAGTTATTTTATTTAATCCTGTATCCTCAATGTCTACAAACAGTCTACTTCTACGTACCCTGTGTCATTCTTTCATAATGTTGTATCGTCCCACCTAAATTGTGTTGTTCAAATGAATTAAGATCCCCTTTTCCTAGTCTTTTTACTGTATTTCGTCAAACCAGGTAGCAGCATCATTCCTGCTCTAAAGCCTCAATATACTCCCATTTTATTCCCAAACCTCCATTCACTATTCTAACTGAGGTCTTATTGTGTAGTCACACATACATGTATAGATTTTTCAAGTATATAGAAGGGCTTTGAGGACCATGTTGTTTTGAATATGCTGGGAGGCCACTGTTACTGACTGGTGCATCACTATTATGATGTAGGTGCATGGCACAGTGCTGCATATACACACAGGGGTGGCACAGTCTAGTATACAGCATCCATCATAGGCAGTGCAATGCTTATCAACAAAAAGTATGGATTTGAGCCAGTCTTCTTTTCCTTGCTTCCCTTATAGTATGATAGGCTTCTCCAATATTTTCTCTAAAAGGTTGTCCATTTTTATGAGCCAGGTAACTGCTGGCTGAGAATTCAGCCACGGGGGGGGGGGGGCGCATCACGCTGAGCCCTATCCTGTTCTATCTCATCCAAAAATGCATATAGGACACAGGAACACTGGTTGATCTTTGCGCTCTGCAGTGCAAGTGATCAACTTTCTCAGTATAAACTCGATAGGTTGGATGACTGTTCCACAGTGAACAGTGCACTTACTGGGTGAACAACTGGAGGGGCTCAAAATTCCTGTACCTTCAAGGCTCTACTAGGAAGGGAATGCTCGAAGTTTACACTAATAGCACACACCATGAAACTGTCGGCCTCCATCCGCAGTCCAAATTTTAAGTAGCTTCTCCAGTCAGGTAGAAATATAAAAGCTGAAAATTGTTTGCCACAAAAGTAACTGAATGTTACATAGCGGAAACCTCAGAGGAATTTCTCAAAATCAGTTAGCTGTAGAAGACAGCAGTAATCTCCAAAGCTAAGAACAGCCTTGTAGCTAGTACAACATGCATCCAAAGTGAACTAGATTGGAAAACCTGGCACAGATTGAAAGGCATTACTGTGCAGACTGTTGATCTTTTTGAAATGTATCGCATAATAGTCGTATGTTATTAAAGAATGGCACAGTTTAATCTATTACTGAATCCAAAGCTTTAATGTTTCTGGAATGTGTAATGGGTACAACTGGCACAGTACATCATCATAAATCTGCGCTTTGTTCAAGGCAGTTTTATCTGGTTGTTAAAAACCAATGCTGTGTGTGACATATTCGGTATTAGTCAGGGTCATGCATCAGCATTTAACCCCTCCCAGACAGTCACACAACTTCTCTGATTTGACTTTAGTTTTGAGTGAATTAAAAGCTATGCCTATGCATACTTCAAATGTTGACTAATAGGAAGGGCATTACATAGAAATAAACACAAGCTGCAACATGAAACAAAAACACTCAGCCAACTGGCCCGTATCAGCATTTATCCTCCATATGGGCAAATGGCCCAAGTCACATTTACCCTCTGATAAAAGCAAAATACTTTGGATACTGGAAATCTGAAACAAAAACAGAAAATACTGGAAAAGCTCAGCAGGTCTGACAGCACCTGTGGAGAGAAAAAAAAAGTTAATGTTTCGTTATCCATATCCGGACTCGAAACATTAACTTTTTTTTTCTCTCCACAGATGCTGTCAGACATGCTGAGTTTTTCCAGCATTTTCTGTTTTTGTTTCACATTTACCCACTTTGTTCTGACATCCTCTGGACCCTTTTCCTTCATCCACCTTGAATGTTGACAATTCTGCCTCAACCAGTATCCTTAGAAGTGAATTTCAGAGCAGCCTCTTAAGGTCAATGTTAACAGGCAGTCAGTGGAAAGCACCACTTCCGAACAAGGTGAAAACTCTCAAATTACTATTAAACAGGCATCCAAGTTGCAATCCTTAGATCAAAAAACAGAATACTAATAATGCCGGAGATCAGAAATAAAAACAGAAAATGCTGGAAATAATTAGGTCAGGCAGCATTTGTGGAGAAAGAAACAGAATTAGTGTCTTAGGTTAATGACCTCTCATCAGAACTGTTCTCATGAAAAGTCATTGACCTGTAATGTTAACTCTGTTCTCTCCACAGATGCTGCCTGACCTGATTATTTCCAGCATTTTCTGTTTTTATTTCTGAGTTTGAGCTGTTTCAATCTAAAAGCCAAAACTAAAGGCAGCAAATACTAATGTCAACACGTCAAACATAATGCAGCCTCTTCATTGATTTCTCAGTCCAAAGCACGAAACAACCAGTTTTGAGGCCTTTGGCCCTTTGTACTAAGTTACTACATTCACTTTGTTACTGCAAGGGGTGCAAGCTTGACTCTGGATAAAATATTTCATACCTAGCACCCCAATGGCCTGGCAGGCAAGTTTCAACAAGCAGTAGCGAACCAATGTATCTATCCAAAAAGTTAGGATTAACAAAGGGTGTGCACCTCTGTGCCACTGTTACCTCAGCTGCTCTTCAACTTACATCACTTACCAATTTCAAAGCTGAACACTGAAAGCCACTTAATTGCATTTTTATAGCAATAAAAAAAGTGTCATAAATCTCCCACTCACCCAGTGCAACATGGACAAAGGCAGTCTGTAACATAAGCCCTGTTATTCACACTTCAAATACTTAAAATAGTTCAGAAGTTGCCGGTATTCATCATCACAACCTGGCTTGTATCTGACACACAATTCAATGGTTTTGTGTTCCATGAACAAAATAAGCAATGGTGCAAAGCTATTTGCTCAAGTACTACACAACAGACTTGCGCACAAAATAATAGCTCATGGAATAAAAGGGCAGCAACATGGATATGAAATTGGCTGAGTTACAGGAAACAGTAGTTAATAGTAGTTTTTCAGACTAGAGGAAGGTTTGTAGTGGAGTTCTCCAGGGGTCAGTGTTGGGACCCCTGGTCTTGCTGACACATATTAACAACATAGATCTTGCTGCATAGGACACAATTTCACAAATTGCGGATGGTCAAGGCTTGGAAACACTATGAACCATGAGGAAGATAGTGTAAAACTGAAAAGGACAGGTTGGTGGAAGTGGCAGATTAAATTTAATGCAGACAAGAGTGAAAGAATACAGAGACAATACAAAATAAAGGGTATAATTTTAAAGAGGGTGGCAGGACCTGAGTATTTATGTGCATAAATCATTGACATGAAAGAAAATGTTTTCACAAAATGAGCTGTTAGGATCTACAATGCACTGCCTGTGTGTGGTGGAGGCAGATTCATTCAAGGCATTCAAAAGATATTTATCTGAAAAAGGAAGATTTGCAGGGCCACTGGAAAAAGACAGTGGAGTGCACTAAGCGAATTGTTCATTCAGGTCACAGACACAACGGGCCAAATGGACTCCTTCTGTGCTGTAATCATGTTATTATCTTGGTGCCCTGGGACTGCAACTCAGTATTAGCGTATGTACGCAACTCTGAAGGTGAGAGAAGCACAGAAATCACTGAAACAGCAGTCAGTGTCATAAGCGCACAAAGCAATAGCCGCACCGCTGCACCATTGCCAGCTGGCACACCTGTGTGTTTGTACATTATGCAGACTATATGTAGACTACATGCGTGCAAGTCATTCATTTTAATTTGTGCCTTGTACAAACAAAAACATTTTCAGATACTGAGGAATGTGTCTGATTAATCGTTTGTATTAACAGGTGAAGGTGCCTGAAAAGTGCTCTTACACACAGTGCAAGGTGACCACTTGGAAAATGACTTCCCATTCTTCTCAAAGATATCCTTATTTGAGGAGCTGCTCTGCAGAACACAGAGATGCAAGTCAGGTCAATGAAAACAAAATAAAGCAAATGCTCTCTACCGACATCATGAGGGGAATGGAAAAGAAGCGCGACCATTTCCAAGTGTTGTACAGACAGGCCAGAATGATCTCCTACTGTAGCAACACAGAAAAACTGAACCAATCTCAACAAATCTGAGCCGCAACCACCAACACATAAGAAACAGAAACTAACATTATTCACAAAAAAACCCAAAAAACAAAACCAAAGAGAGCCCTGGTGCCATGAGCAAAGGAGGATTATTGTGTGCTCAATCCAGGCATTGCTGCTGCCACAAACACTGAATCCATCCAGAGAATAAGTGAAACATCCATCAGGGGAAGAGTCAATTCCCCCCCCACAAACCACAGGAACCACCCCCCCTCTCCCCGGCTGCTTAATCTACTCCAGCCCGGGGGACGCGCAGGCTTCCCGAAGGGCCGAAATACCGTCACCGTAACCCCGGTACCCGGGCTGCCCCAGATCCGCCGCCCCGGTACCCGGGCTCCCCGCCCCGGTAGCCGAGCTCCCCCCAGTCACCCTCCCCCCCCACCCCCACCCGCCCCGGTACCCGAGCTCCCCCCAGTCACCCCCCCCCCCCCACCCGCCCCGGTACCCGAGCTCCCCCCCAGTCACCCCCGCCCCGGTACCCGAGCTCCCCCCAGTCACCCCCCCGCCCCGGTACCCGGGCTTCTCCAGTCCCCCCGCCCCGGGCTCCCCGGGACACGGCAGCTCCCGCCGCCGCCACACCCGGGACAGGCCCAGGCCGCCACTACATCGCCGGAGCCGCTCAAACACCCCCCCCCCCCACACCGCGCGACCCCAACACAGCCCCGGGGGTATTTCTGAGCTGAATTAAGCGGTGGTTAACGGGCCTGAGGCGGCCTCACACTGGGTGTCCGCTCCTTACCTCGACATAGGCGGCCCGGGCGGGCGCTGCCACCAGCAGCAAGAGAACGAGCAGTGCGCCAGCAGCCATGATCCTCCCGATTCCCGATTGCACTTCGTCCCCCTGCGCCCCGAGCCTATGGACCAGACTGCGCACACTCCCCATATGCGCGCTCCCGCCGCGCACACTCTCAGAACGACACACGCTCCCCTTTGCGTGCTCCCGGCACTGCGCATGCACCCATCCTGGGCATACACCACACTGCGCATGCTCCCGTCCTGCGCATACACCACACTGTACACACTCCTGCTCTGTGCGCTCACTGCACATGATCCCATCCTGCGCATACAGCACACTGTACATGCTCCTGCTCTGTGCGCTCACTGCACATGATCCCATCCTGCGCATACAGCACACTGTACACACTCCTGCTCTGTGCGCTCACTGCATTGCACACGATCCCATCCTGCACATACACCACACTGTACACACTCCTGCTCTGTGCGCTCACTGCACTTCACATTCCCCATGCTGTGTATTCACTGTACTGCGCACACTCCCACTGCATGCTCAATGCACTGCATACGCTCCTGTGCTGTGCACTCACTGCACTGTGCCGCTCCCATCCTGTGCATACACACTATACACCTGCTCTGTGTGCTCACTGTTCTGTGCATGCTCCCAACCTGCGCACTCACCATACTATGCACACTCACCGCACTGCATACACTCCCACCCAGGTGCTCAATGCACTGCACATGCTCCCACTGCACACTCACTGCACTGCATATGCTGCCACTGCATGCTCACTACCCTGCACAAGTTTCCACATTGCGCACGCTCCTGTCCTCCATGCTCACCACAGTGCACACCTCCCACCCTGCGGGCTCACTGCACAACAGGTGTAGGTCAATTCAATGCCTTTGAGATTGTTCCACCATACAGTTAGGTCACAGCTGATCTGTGACCTAACTCCAAATACTTGCCTTTGCCCCATAATATTTTAATACAGTTGGTTAACAAAAATCTATCAATCTCAAGATTTAAATTCACAATTGATCTAGCATCAGTTACCATTTGTAGAAGAGGGTTCCAAGCTTCTATGATGGGCTGATTGGCCTTCTGTGCTGTAACCATTCTGTGATTCTACCATGCTTTATGTGTACTCAAAGGTTTGGTTCTAATTTTTATGCTGAGCTCCCAATCCTAGATTCCATAATCAGTAGAGATAGTTTCTCTCAAATACCCTATCTGTTCTCCTTAATACTTTGAAAACTTTGATCAAAACATCGTTTAACTGTCTAAATTCTAGGGAACATAACCTTATTTTGTGCAATCTCTCCTCATAATTTAACTATAAATCCAGGAATCACTTGAGTAAATCTATGATGCACTCCCTCCAGTTTCCAAGGCTGCAAATCCAGGGGATTACTTTTACATTTATTCTTTCATGGGACGGAGGCATCACTGGCAAGGCCAGCATTTGTTGCCCATCTCTAATTCCCCTTGACCTGAGTGACTTGCAAGGCAATTTCAGGAGGTGGTCCAGAGTTAACCACATTTCTGAAGTAAAAGCAAAATACTGTAGATACTGGAAATCTGAAATAAAAACTGAAAATGCTAGAAAAACTCAGCAGATCTGGCAGCATCTGTGGGGAGAGAAACAGAGTTAATGTTTCAAGTCTATGAAGCAATCAGCAAATTCTTGGATCTATGGTACTCTGCCACTTCACGAAGAGCTCAGAACACGCATTGAAAAGGCAGTGAACTAACTTCGGCTGACTAACAAAACGTGTGTTACAACCATGTGAGAATGGCTCCCCTGTTTGCCCTTTCCTCGTTTGACCATAATAGGTTCTTTTTGTTTGAAAAGCATTGTTATGGACCATGATGGGAGGAGTGCAGTTAATTCTAGCCCCACTTCTCCACAGGTTGCAACAATGGTTTAAATGTTTAATTCACTCACAAAACTGGCCATTTGTTTCCCTTTGATACTGTTATTCCTAGCATAAAAAACTTTAATCAGGCTTCTTTCAGTAAACACAAAAAAATTGATTTATTATAAAACAAACTACTTTTTAAAAACAAGTTAATAAACTGGTTAACATACAAGTTGTAGTTTAGAAGTGTAATGATTTTTTCCCCCTTTATAAAAAAAGATATTCGAACCCCCATACACTCACACAAACACAAAACAGGACAAACAAACGCAGTCCCCTGCAGGGGCTGGAGTATGGAATGTTTCTTTTAAAAGAATAAAATTCAAAGAGATCTCGACCCTGTTGATTTAACAGAATTCTGGTCACAATAGGTCTGGAAGTTCCTTCAGATGGATTTTTTTGGTGAAACTGTCCTTGATGACTCTGAAAGGTCCAAGGAATACTCTGGTACAAAATTTCAACACTCGGAGTCCAGATGCAATATTCAAGTGGTTTCTTTATTACGCATGTGGGGAGCAAACACTGGGCACTCCAGATGCTTCTCCACCGAGGTTTCAAATGAGCACAGTTTATATACCTTTTACTATCAATTACTACTTAACGGTATTCGTCAGACAAAGGCCACAGCACAATGAGCCCCCGGTGGGCTGATAATTGTGTTTGTGTACAGTAATTGCAGTGCAGAGACTGGGCATTGTCTTTTTTGAAGATGGCTATCAGATGGTGGAAAACGGCCTTCCCCATTTCTGTTGAAGGGTCATTCGGACTCGAAACGTTAACTGTGTCCCTCTCCGCAGATGCTGCCAGACCTGCTGAGTTTTTCCAGGTAGTTTTGTTTTTGTTCCCCATTTCTTGATTGAGTTATCCCATGTCCCCCGCCCATGTGTCTCCCATTTCCTAATTGCAAATTTACAGCTGGGCCCTTTGTACAAGTTTATAGTTTTCATGTAAGGCTGCGACTGTTTGTGTATGCTTTGATGCCTTAGCTGCTGGTCCTGGCTAGTACTTTAAAATAAATCCAAATTTTTTGCATCTTCAACTCTTACCTATCACAACTTTGCAGACTTTAAGAAAAAATAGAAGAGTTATTCCGGAGATGTCCGAGGAAAGCTTAACACAAAAGTGGGACAGAGGGAAGGAAAGAGAGAGTCTTATCTTGTCGCCTGCTTTTAAGGCACCTCCACGCACTGCCTGAGAGTTTCAGAGACTAAGATGTTCAAAGAATACTTCTCTTAAGCCAGGTGTTTTTAACCCATCAGCAAGAGTCTTTAGCCAGGCAACAGTAATTCTTAACTTAGATATACAGAGTATCTCTTCCCTCCCCATGTATTCCCTGCTGGACATCTATCTTGACCCAGGGCTTCTTGAAGAATGGCATATTCACATCCCAAATTAATATTGCAAACTTTTAAAAATAACTCAGGACAAAGAATGTCCAAAACTCAATGTCTTTCAAATTTTTCAAAAAACGGGTTTGTCACAGGATATACTTGCCAATTTAGTGAACACTTAACTGTTCACATGCAGTGATCAGAAAAGAACCTATAGGACAGGTTTTCTTAAGTTAACAAAGGAAGATGTTCACTTCATTAATTTACTTAGATAGGATTAAGTATTGCAAAGCTAACCTTTTTTTGTTGTTAAACTCAAGAAAACCTGTCCTAAAGGCTCTTTTCTGATCACTAGTACTAATCAAGCAAAGAAGTCTTCACTGGCTTGGGCATGTGCATGGGATGGAAGGTGGCCACGTTCCCGAGGATATGCTATATGAGGAGGTAGCAAAAGGCAAGAGAACAGCAGGGTCCCCAAAACTCAGATTCAAAGATATTGTCAAAAGGGACATGAAAGCTCTCACCATCAACCATGGCAAGTGGGAAACTCTAGCTGACAACTGATGCAAATAGCAATAAGAGCTGCAGGCAGGAGTTCTCTGCCATGACGATCTGTGGTTTCAGAAACTCCAAAGCAGACTCCAGCCCTGTAAACAAGGCAGCAGCGATCATCCCGCCCCACTGCCAACAGATTTTGCCTTTCAAGGATTAGCTTGTTCATCCATCAAAAGAAGTGTAGCAAATAGTCTCATCTGACCTCACCAAAGGCTGCATTCCCATCATCTCTCACAGATGGAAGATGCCAACCGGTGCCCAGAATTGCTCGCAATACTCGAGGTATGGTCGAACAAGGGATTTGTATGTCTGAATCATGACCTCTTAACCCCTTGTAGATATAAAGACCAACATTCCATTGGCCTTTTCGATTATATTGTCAGAAACATGCAATTATAATATTTTGGATTTGAGGGCAACTGTCTTAAAGGCTGTTTTCAAATTCTTTTTTTAAATTCATTCATGAGATGTGGGTGTTGCTGGCTAGGCCAGCATTTGTTGCCCATCTCTAATTGCTCTTGAGAAGGTGGTGATGAGCTGCCTTCTTGACCTGCTGCAGTCCCTGTGGCATAGCTACACACACACATTGCTATTAGGGAGGGAGTTCCCGGAGTTTGATTCGGTGGCAGTGAAGGAACGGCGATATATTTCCAAGTCAGGATGGTGAGTGGCTTGGAGGGGAACTTCAAGGTGGTAGTGTTTTTTTTTCAAAATTGAAAACAGACAATATGGCACCTTTCTGTGTTTATTCAAACCTTGTCAGACTCATGTCTCAAAAGCTGGCTACAAAGAGTCATTAAAAATGCAACGGCTTCTGAATCCATTGAATCTTCTAAAAGGTATGAAAAACTCTTTTACTGCTAAGGGAGCAGGAGGCAGGAAGGGACTTCAAAGGACCTCAAAGTAATTAACTTCCTTGCCTGGTGGAACTCCTTGAAAATTAACATAGCAGCCATTTTAAGTTTTGAACTGTATAAAGTCTGGCTGAGAAGAATTTTGGGTGCAGAACCCCAAGGAGGAACGCTGAGAGACATTGTCAGAGGGGTTTCCTCTCTACTACCGGGAGTAAAAGAGGAAGGTGTTAATAAATCAACTGTGTTATGCTGAGAAGAATCTAGGTAATCTTTATGTGTCGTTACGGCAGAACTAGTGAGGAACAAGAAACCTTCTCTCTCTCCCAGAACCTGCTTGACCTGCTGAGTCCACTTGAAAAGGCAAACCTCTGAACAATCAACCACAGAAGCCATCGCAGCTGCTAAACTGAATCTCAAGTTTCAATCCCTTCACTTCAGGAAGAAGGAATTCAAGCAACGGGCCTGCAACAATATCTCACAGAGACTGTTTTGCAATCTCATCTTTAAGTTTTTTTCTCTTTATCTATATTTTAATCTTTGTATCCATATTTTAGTTAAAACTACCACTTTTACTTCAGTAACTTTCATCAGTAGTTTAATAATAAACTAACCTTTATCCTGTTTAAGGCTAAAGCTTTGCTGCTGATTATATAATTTCTTAGATCATGGATTACTTTGAGGAAACACATTTTACATGGTCATGACAATGCAGTTATTTATGGCACAAAGGGGGGCCATTCGTCCCATAAATCCGTGCCACTCTCTGTGGAGCAATCCAGTCAGTCCCATTCCACTGCTCTATCCCCATAGCCCTGGAAGTTTATTTCCTTCAAGTGCCTTTCCAATATCCTTTTGAATTGATTGACCATCTCTACTGTCACCACCTTCATGGGCAGCGAGTTCCAGATCATTATCACTTACAGCGTAAAAAAGTTCTTCCTCATATTCGCTCTTCATCTCTTGCCCAAAACCTTAAATCTATGTCCCCTAGTCCTTGTACTATCAGCTACTGGGAACAGATTTTCTTTGTCTACCTTATCCAACCTGTCATAATCTTGTACACCTCTATCAAATCTCTCCTCATTCTCCTTTGCTCCAAGGAGAACAACCCCAGCTTCTCCCAGCTAACCTTGTAACTAAAATTCTGCATTCCTGGAACTATTCTGGTAAATCTCCCCTTAATGACCCTCACATTCTTCCTAAAGTGTGGTGACCAGACTGATGTGGCCTAACCAAAGCTTTATAAAGGTTCAGCATAACTCCTCCTTTGCACTGAATACCTCTATTTATGTAGCCCAAGGTCACATGTGCTTTGCTAACCACTCTCTCAATATGCCCTAGCACCTTGAAAGATCTCTGCACGTGCACCCCTTGGTCCCACAATATTTTTGACCTGTGTGTGACATTTTAATGGTCTATATGCCTGGACCTCAAGACTCTCTGACCTCTATTGTTTCTAGCTTTTCACCATTTAGAAAGTACCCTGTCCTATCCTTTGTAAGTCCCAACTGGACCACCTCACAATTGCCAATATTGAAGTCCATTTGCCACAGTTCTGCCCGTTGATCTTTCAATATCTGTGTAATATTATGCTTTGATCTAGGCTGCTTACAATGCTGCCTATCACTGTGTCATCAGGAAGTTTGGATATGTGGTTTTCTATCCCATCATGTAAGTCATTAATGAATACAGTGAACACGCATTCTTGTGGGATCCCACTAGTCACACCCTGCCAACTAGAGTAACCAATCATTATCCCTACTCTGTCTCCTGCAGATAAGTTAATTTCCCAACCAGGTCGGTAATTTGCTTCCAATTTCAAAAACTTCAGCTTTAGCTCACAGTCTCTTAACAGGCTTTATCAAACGCCTTCTGGAATTCCAGATAAATGTCCACTAATGTCCCTGTCCACTACTTTAGTCACCTCTTCATAAAATCCAATCAGGGTCATGAGGTTTGACCTACTCTTTATAAATCTATGCTATCTCTCTCTGATCAACTGAAAATGTCCAAGTTGTTTAATCACACTATCCTTAATTATGGACTTCTAGCAATTTCTCAACATTAGATGTTAGGTTAACTGCTCCATAATTCCTGAGTCATCTTTCTTCAATAATGGAGTTACATGTGCAAATTTCCAATCTAAAGGAACTATTCCTGAGTCAGGAGAACTTTGGAAGATTACAGTCAGGGCATCAGAAATGGTCTCACTACTCTGTTTAAAACCCCAGCATGGAAACCATCTGGACCTGGGAATTTGACGCTCTTTAGGGCCATTACTTTCTTCATTACTATTTTTTTTTTGTTTACATTACTTTTGTTGAGTCCCTGTCCCTTGGGAATGCTGGCATGTTGACCACTTCCTCTACTGATACTGATGCAAAGTAATTATTCAGCATTTCTGCCATTTTTAAAATTTTCATTGATAATATCACATTCATCAGTTATCAAAGGGCCGTCATTGCTCCTTACCACCCTCTTTTTAATATAATCGTAGTAAATTATGTATTTATTTTGATATCCCTTGCAAGCTTCCTTTCATATTCCCTCTTTAAGGTTCTTACTATCTATTTTATTATTCTTTGTATCTTTCCCATTCACCAGGATCTTTGCTTTTTTGCATATTTGTATGTTTTATCTTTTAACTTTATGTTGTCTCTTACCATTCTGTTCATAATTTTCCAATCCTCCTCAGATATCGGGATTGTGCCAGAGGACTGGAGAAGTACAAATGTTACACCCTTATTCAAAAAAGGGTGTAACAATAACTCATCGATTACAGACCGATCAATTTAACCTCAGTGATGGAAAAATTTTCAGAAACGATTATCTGGGACAAAATTAACAAGCAATTGGACAAGTGTGGATTAATTAAGGAAAGCCAGCACAGATCTGTTAAAGGCAAATCGTTTTCAATAAGCTTGATTTAAGTTTTCCATGAACTAACAGTGAGGGTTGATGAGAGTAATGCGCGTTGATGTGGTGTGTACGGACTCCCAAAAGTGCCAATAATAGCCTTGCCAGCAAAATTGAAGCCCATGAAATGAAAAGGGCAGTGGTAGCATGGATATAAAGTTGGCTGAGTGACAGAAAACAGAGGGTAGTGGTGAATGGCTGTTTTTCAGACAAGAGGACAGTGATGTTCCTGGTGTTGGCAATAGGACCACTGGACTTCCTGATATATATTAATAACGTAAACTTTGGTGTACAAGGCACAATTTCAAAATTTGCAGCTGATAAAAAACTTGGAAGTATACTGAGCTGTCAGTAGGATAGTGATTCATTTCAAGAGGATATAGACAGGCTGGTGGAATGGGCAGATAAACGGCAGATGAAGCTCAATGCAGATAGCTGCAAAGTGATACATTTTGGTAGGAAGAATGGGGAGAAGCAATATAAAATGCAGAGTACAATACAGAGAAACCTGAGGTTATTATTTCTTATTCTTCCATGGGATGTGGGCATCGCTGGCAAGGCCAGCTATTCGCTCGTACTGTGGGGGAGGGTTTAAACTAGAGTGGCAGGGTGATGGGAACCTGAACGGGGAGAGACAAGAGAGGGAAACAAAGATAGAAACGAAGGACAGAAAAGTAGAAAGTAAAAGTGGAAGGCAGAGGAAACAAGGGCTAGCAGCAAATAGGGCCATAGTACAAAGAAAATGTGTAAAATTGTTGACAACACAAGTCTAAAGGCACTGTATCTGAATGCACAGAGCATGCGCAATAAGGTAGACGAATTAAGAGCGCAAAGAGATGTGAATGGGTATGATATGATTGCGATTATGGACACATGGCTGCAGGGTGACCAAAGCTGGGAACTGAATATCCAAGGGTATTCAGTATTTGGGAAGGTCAGGCAAAAAGGAAAAGGAGGTGGGGTGGCATTGTTAAGGATGAAATCAGTGCAATTGTGAGAAAGGATATTGACTCAGAAAATCTGGATGTAGAATCAGTCTGGTTGGAGCTAAGAAGCAACAAGAGGTGGAAAACATTAGTGGGAGTTGTCTATAGGCCTCCAAACAGTAGTGGTAAGGTAGGGGATGGCATTAAACAGGAAATTAGAGATGCATGTAACAAGGGTGCTACAGTAATCATGAGTGACTTTAATCTGCATATAGACTGGGCAAACTAACTTAGCAATAATACTGTGGAGGATGAATTCCTGGAGTGCATACGTGATGGTTTTTTAGATTAGTACGTCGAGGAACCAACTAAGGAATAGGATATCCTAGATTTGGCATTATGCAATGAGAAGGGGTTAATTAATAATCTTGTTGTATGGGATCCTTGAAGGAAGAGTGATCATAATATGACAGAATTCTGGACTAGGATGGAAAGTGAAGTAGTCCAATCCGAAACGAGGGTCCTAAATGTAAACAAAGGAAACTACGAAGGCATGAGGGGTGAGTTGGCTACGATAGATTGGGGAACTTCATTAAAAGTTGGATTGGCAATGACTATTATAAGAGGAACAAATGCATGCATTGCAAGAGTTATACATTCCTTTCTGGTGCAAAAACACAACAGGCAAAGCAGTCTGGAGAAACTAATGGGACTGAAAGCCGATAAATTCCCACGGCCTGATAATCTACATCCAGGGTACAAAAGGAGGTGGCCATGGAAATAATGGATATGTTGGCTGCCATGTTCCAAAATTCTATAGATTCTGGAACAGTCCCGGCAGATTGGAGGGTGGCAAATGTAACCCCACTATTTTAAAAAGGAGGGAGGGAGAAAATAGGGAATTACAGACCAGTTAGCCTAACATCAGTAGTAGGGAAAATGTTAGCATCTATTATAAAGGATGTGATAACCGGACACTTGAAAAATATAAACAGGATTAGACAAAGTCAACATGGATTTATGAAAGGGAAATCATGTTTGACAAACCTGCTGGAGTTTTTTTGAGGACGTAATTAGTCGAATAGATAAGGGAGAACCAGTGGATGTGGTGTATTTGGATTTTCAAAAAGCTTTTGATAAAGTCCCACATAAGAGTGATTAAAGCACAGGGGATTGGGGATAATATATTGGCATGGATTGTGAATTGGTTGACAGACAGGAGGCAGAGAGTAGGAATAAATGGGTCTTTTTCAGAGTGGCAGGCGGTGACTAGTAGGGTACCGCAGGGATCAGTGCTTGGGCCCCAGTTATTCACAATATATATCAATGATTTAGATGAGGGAACAAAATATAATATTTCCAAATTTGCTGACAACACAAAACTTGTTGGGATTGTAAGTGCTGAGGAAGATCTAAAGAGGCTTCAAGGAGATTTAGATAAGTTGAGTGAGTGGGCAAATACATGGCAGATGCAGTATAATGTGGATATGTGTGAAGTCATTCATTTCGGTAGGAAAAGCAGAATTTAAATGATGATAGATTGGGAAATGTTGATGTACAAAGGGACATCCTTGTACACCAGTCACTGAAAGCAAGCATTCAGGTGCAGCAAGCAGTTGAGAAGACAAATGATATGTTCGTCTTCATTGCAAGAGGATTTGAGTATAGGAGCAAGGATGTCTTGCTGCAACTATACAGTTTTCGTGAGACCACACCTGGAGTATTGTGTGCAGTTTTGCCTCCTTACCTCAGAAAGGATATTCTTGCCATAGAGGGAGTGCAGTAAAGGTTCACCAGGCTGATTCCTGAGATGACAGGATTGTCGTGTGAGGCGAGATTGGGTCAATGAGGCCTGTATTCACTGGAGTTTAGTAGAATGAGAGGGGATCTCATTGAAACATATAAAATTCTGACAGAGCTGGACAGACTGGATGCAGGTAAGATGGTACCCCAGGCTAGGGGGTCTAGAATAAGGGGGTCACAGTCTGAGGACACAGGGTCAATCATTCAGGACTGAGATAAGGAGAAATTTCTTCAGACAGTGGTCGCTGAATATATTTAAGAAGGAAATAGATAGATTTCCAGATACTAAAGGCGTCAAAGGGTATGGGGAGAGGGCAGAATTAAGGCGTTGAGATAGAGGATCAGTCATGATCATATTGAATGGCGGAACAGGCTCAAAGGGCTGAATGACCTACTCCTGTTTCTATGTTGCCTATCCCTAATTGCCCTTGAACAGAGTGTCAAGGGGCACTTAAGAGTCAACCACACTGTGTGGGTCTGGAGTCACATGTGAGCCAAACCAGGTGAGGATGGCAAATAGGACATCAGTGAAATAGATGAGTTTTACAATAATCAATGATAGAGACTAGATTTGTTAACTAATTGAATTTAAACTCCACCAGCTGTCATGGTGGGATTTAAACCCATGTCCCTAGAACATTAACCCGGGCCTTAGGATTACTCGTCCAGTGACATTACCACAATACCACCATCTCCCCTGAGGCCTGGCGTTACATATGAACTAATTATTGAATTTGGCAGAGTGGGTTGAGAAAGTAGTTAAAAAGGCATTAAAACAGGATGCTGGTCTTTATGAATAGAGACATAGAGCAGAATTTTTCGTGCCCACTGGCAGCAGGCGTGATAGGTGGCGTGAGCGGACAATATGGCGCAATCGGTTTCACAACAGCAGGAAGGCAGGTCACGATTGTCCACTCAGCCCGCCGACAGCAGGTCGCATTTCCCGGCATCGGTCGTCGGGAACCTCATTGTAATACATCAGCATACAATTTTCAGGCCATCCGGCCAGGCTCTTGCACCCCCACTGAACACCTCCCACTGACAACAGCAGAGAGTTTACTTTGGATGATCTGGAGGTGAGTGCACAGCTACATTCTGCAGAGCTCGCCAGGGTCACCTGTTGCTTTGCAGGCTTCAGGGGCGCCAGGGGGTCGGGGTTAAGTGTTTCCCTGCCTTGGAGCGACTTGTGAGGGTGAGGGGGAGCAGGGGGCAAGTGCAGTCTTGCAGTTGAGGCAACTTGTGAGGTGGGGGCAAGTGCAGCTTTGCCGTTGAGGCGACCGGTGGTGGGGAGGAGGTGGGGGGTTCGGGGGGGGTGGCGTGGTGGTAGTTAAAGGCAGCCCTGCCTCTGAGGCAACTGGTGGCGGGGTTGGGGGGGATGGTCAAAGGCAGCCCTGCCGTTGAATATAGCACACATTCAGGGTGGGGAGGTAGGGTGGGTGAGGAAAGTGGCCACGTTTTCGGGAAACCTGTAGGAAGTGACCATTCTTCTGCAACTGAGAGAATTCAGGTGCAGCCACATTGATATGGTTGGGGTTGGGCTCCAAGCTTATCTGCCCACTCAAGCAACGCAGAGGCATCAAAGTGCCACCAAGTTCTCCAGAGCTCCCACCACTTGCTGCCACCCCCTGCGCCTGCCCACCACCCCCGGCCAACCCCGGCACAAACTGCAAATTCATGAACACTTTAGTGGACTGCAGAGCAGTTGGACTGTACACATTGTAGAATCTCCTCGCTAAAGCTGGCCATGTAGCAGTCACTGCTGGAGGCGCTCACAGCCCTTTGCAATGTCAGCATTCCGGTTTGGATCAGTCTCCCCCATGGTTCAATCTAACAGGGCAGCCATGCAGCGCATTAATCTCTGGCCATCCAAGTGGCGGCCAGCACTCTCCGGGAAGTGTTAAGGGGCCGTCACACTTAACCAGGACAAGTTCTTCGTACACCCATGCTAACCACATCTTGCTCTTTCATCCCGCAGGAGCAGTATATCAGGATCATGGAGCCTGGTGAACTAGCTGTGTGCCTGATGGCCTACAGAGCGTGAAGAAGATGAGGGAGACAGCGACTGAGGATCCTGGCTGCACAGAGGCAGAAGTAGCAACCTCAGGAAGAAGGGGCGGCTGGGGCTCCTGCACACACTGCCCAAGAGCCAAGCGAACCATCACAGGCCGGAGCCTAGCCACACCCAGGATCTATGGACACCGCCTTTCATTCCTGCAGATGACCTAGAACCAGTGTCACTGAAGACTGCAAATGTCTAGGGAACTGGTCGCTCACATCCTGCCAATTACTGCAGGATTTGGCGCCATGGGGACGTGGAGGGCATCCACTGCCAATGGCTGTGAAAGTGACCGCGGTGCTCCATTTCTATGCCAGTGGCTCCTTTCAGGGCTCTACAGGTGACCTCCGTGGGATCTCTCAAGCCTCCACCTACAAATGCATCTATGAGGTCACAGATGTCATCTTTGCAAACTTTGTGCATTTCGCCCGGGACCAGGACAGCCAGGATGCAAGAGAGATTGGATTCACCCAGATCCCGGGTTTCCCACAGGTGCAGGGTGTGATTGACTGCACTCATGTAGCACTCAGATCTCCACTGCAACACACGGTGGACTACATCAACCGCAAGAGCTTCCATTCGCTGAATGTGCAGCTGGTTGCGACCACCAGAAACACATCCTGCAGGTGTGCGCATGGTTTCTAGAGAGCGTGCACAACACCTACATCCTCAGTCGGTCACAGATCCCTGGAGTCTTCCAGGGTCCACAGAAGCTGCAGGGATGGCTCCTCGGAGACAAGGGCTACCCACAGAGTCCATGGCCGATGACATCCATGCGGCGGCCTCAGACTGCAGCATTGCGGCGGTACAATGGGGCTCATACTGCAGCTCGCACCTTGGAGGAGCAGACCATCAGGATGCTGAAGATGAGGTTCCGGTGCCTGGATCGGTGTAGTGGAGTCCTGCAATACAGTGGATGTCACACATCTTCATTGTCTGCTGCAACCTTTACAACTTGGCACTCCAACGGGGAGACACGTTGGCTGAGGAGGAAATGGAGGAGCTACACGTCTCCACCGATGAGAAGGACGCTGACGGGAATGAGACTGAGGAGATCCTCAGAGGCAGTGAAGATGGGGATGAGGCCCTCGCACTGGCTAGACGAGGCAGGCGTGCTTGGGAGGCCCTCATAGCTACTAGATTTTTGGAGGGTGATGACGATATGCAGTGAGGTGACCCCATGGTTCCTCACATCGCATTTGTGAATGTTTGACTCCAGTCTGGCTTTTGGCAGTGTGAATACCCTCTATGAGAATGTTCCTGTCATGGAGAGGCAGTGGAGGCCCTAATAGTCACTCGATTGCAGGAGGATGATGACGACATACATTGAGGACACTCCATAAACCTTCACACAGCCTCTGAGAATTTCTGATTCCTGTCTGGCCGAGGGCAGATCGCTTGCGCTCTGTGATCAGGGTTATATCATAGAGACGCAGCCATGTAACTTTAGAAGCATCTGGTGCTTTGTTCGCCATCAGCACCTGAGCCCTTCAGGAGCTGGAGCACAGCATCAGTAGTCACAGATGCTGAAGAGATGGGGGATAGCCGCTCCTTAAGCACATCGAGAGAATGAGAGAACTCTGTGACACCTGCCCACTACATTCTCGCAGTAATGACCAGCACTGCCAAGGTGCAGGCATCAGTAATGTCTTCAGGGAATGTGAGGCCGGTCCGTCACTTTGGTCTGAAAGCTGCACAGAGCACGGAGAAGAGACCCTGGACTGAGACACCTGCCTTTATCTTGTGCAGAAAGGTTTCACATCTGAGTGACAAGAACACTGCTCCAGTGCTGCTGCTGTGTGCTGGATTACTCTTGGATTTCCCTTTGGCTGTTGCCGACTGCTATTGTGCTGCTGCCCTGCCTCAAGCCTGATTCCATTCTCTGTTGTTGGGGACCTGGAGACTGCAAGGCCTAAGGCCTGAGAAGAGACAGAGGGAGAGGGAGAGGAAGTGCTGTTGCTGCTGGACAGGGAGGCCAGGAGTCAAAAGACTGTGTTATAAACATCCTAGGTGGGTGTCTGGACTCATTGTTTGGTGGGGGCTGGAAAAGAACTGTGTATTTTGTAGGGGGGGTGGGCAGAAGACTGCTCTAGAGACTTGGGAGAGAAAAAGGGTGTGTGTGTGTGTGCTATTTCAAATCTTGCCACCACCCCTCCCCCCACCCCATCATCACTTCTTGCTTTCAGCTAGGCCTAAGCCCAGGTAGCTGGTGTTGCCAGGTGAAGAGGAACAGGGCTACCTCCTGCATACCAGGCAGTACCGGTACCTGGTTAAGACATCGCCCGCCCCCTACCGGAAGATCATCAAGGCGCCCACCCACACTCTATTTCCATCGAGAGACACCCAGCCACACATTATCCTATCCCTCCTGTGTCTCCCTGTCCTTTACCCCTCTCCCTCCTCGCCTCTCCTCTCTGCTATTAACATCTCAGAGGGGGAGGTCATTCCATCTTTCTCCCCGTCTCCTCAGGGAGGGATATCATTATTTATATTTCTCGGGGTGGGTGTGGCTCAGCCCCTATGGCTACGACAGGCTTGCTTGTAGCTGGGTCTTCCTGGGAAAATGTGGAGGTGGTGCTATAACCGCTGGTGGGGCCTACTAAGAAGACCTATGCAGGAGCAGCTGCTTCTGTGGCCCCTTCTGCTCCTGCAGCCCCATCACCTTTCCGCCTCCTCACGAAGGCCCTGGGGGTTAAGAGCTACTCTCACCCCGAAATGATCATTGAGGCGTGCGTCAGGGCTATGGCTGGGGTTGTCCGCCCCCTCAGCCATAGTCGCTGCCTCAAAGATGTACGGCAAAGCCGTCTTTTTCCTGAGGTCCGAGCGGGCAGTGCACCTGGCCCTTGAAAAGGGGCACACTGTGGGCGGGACCTTTCTGGCGGTGGACCCCCTTGAGGCCACCTCTGAGAGGCTCATTATTTCAAACGTCCCGCCCTTTGTCTCCAGTGAGCTCCTCCTCCCCCGCCTCCATCAACTGGGGGAGGTCAGGTCCGGGGTTGCACTGATCCCGCTTGGCCTCAAGGAAACGGCCCTCCACCACGTGCACTCCTTCTGGCGTCAGGTATTCGTCCGCCTGGCCCGGGATGAGTGCATGGAGGGGGCCTTTAATTTAGATTTCGAGGGGGCCGCCTACTGGGTCTTTTGGACTGCAGATGGCGTGCGGTGCCATGCCTGTAAGGAGGTGGGGCACGTGAAGAAGAACTGCCCCCGCCTCCAAGGCTGCCAACATCATCCAGGCGGCAGCAGCTGGCACCGCCGCACCTCCCCCCGCCACCACTCCATCTCCCTCCCCCCGCTGCTCCTCCATCTCCCTCACCCCACCGCTCCTCCCCCCGCCACCACTCCATCTCCCTCCCCCTGCCACCACTCCATCTCCCTCCCTGCAAAGGGAGATGCCGCCGGCAGCCACTGCCATCTCAGCTGCTGGTGAGGCAGGGCGAGAGCCCCCGCGCCGTAAGAAGGCGCGGAGGAAGACTCGCCACCTGGGAGTGGCCCCCGAGACTCCCCGGACCACCCAAAACCACCCTGACAACCAGACCCCTGAACACACCGGCTCGCGTGAAACAAAAACATCCGGCCCCGGTGTCATTGCTGCGCGTGATCCCAGGCCCGTGTGCGCCTCAGTGCAATGTGCTGGGCCCAGCGTCATCCCCGCGCGGGTTCCCAGGGCCAGCGGGGGTGAGGCACGCGACTCTGAGCCGGTGGTTCTTTTAAAAAGGGTGGACCTGCCCAAACCCCAGAGGGTGGAGCATCCAGGAGGGCTGGACGAGGCGGCGGAGGCCTCGAAATGGAGGTCTCCCCACTCCCCAGCCTACCCCGGAAGAGACATCACCCCTCGGAGGAGGAGGAGGGGGACATTCTGACTGAAGAGGTTGGATGTGTCCCCTCCCCTGGTGAAGAGGTGGTGGTGTCTCTACCCTTAAGTCCTCGCTCTGCCCTCTGGGGGGACCCCAAACCCCCATTACTCCTGTCACCCCCCATTACCTTGCTGCAGTCCCCTGTGGTGGTGCCCCGTCTCGACCCACCATATACCCCCGAAATATCATCTGGCCTGCTAGGGGACTGCAGCATCCCGTTTTTAAAACCAACCACCGGGTCATTGGGCAGCGGTGCCGAAGAAGGCCTTTAGCGCTGGGTATCACTGTTTTGGGTCCGAAGCTCTTTCCGGACTCGCTGGACGATCCGGTGCCTCACGAGGCCCTAAAGTCCATACATTTCTCGCTGGGCTCCTGAAGGAGAGGAAGGCTTAAAAAAGTCCTCTCCTTTTATTTCAGGTGTTGGTAGCACATACTTCTGACAACGAAGACTACCATAGCCAGCCTCAACATCCACGGCAGCAGGGACGCACAGCGCAGGTTCCAGAACTTCTCAGTCCTCCGGGATGGGAAGTATGTGGTGTGCTTCCTGCAGGAAACCCAGACCGTTCCGGGAGACAAAGCTACGTGGCTCCTGGAGTGGCGAGGGGGGGGTCTACGTGAATCACCTAGCCTCCAATTTTGGCGGGGTGGCTATCTTGTTAGCCCCACATTTTCAGCCAGAGATCTTGGGGGGTCAAGGAGCTGGTGCCAGGCTGGTTGCTGCACCTGACTGTGCGCCCAGGGGGGCGTGGCGCTTCACTTTGTGAATGTGTACGCTCCCCTGGGCTCACAGCAGCAAGCGAGCTTCTTTGAGGAAGTGTCCACTCATCTGGGCTCCATCAACGCGGGCAAGTGCATCGTCATCGGGTCAGGGATTTCAACTGCACCCTCGAGGCCCGGGACCGTCACGATACCCAGCACCACAAGCTCGGTGTGAGTAAGTTGTGGGACCTGGTTGGGTCATTCGATTTGGTGGACATCTGGCAACATCTCCATCCTGACTTCAGCATTTTCACTTTCGTGTCACCTGGATACAGAGCATCCAGACTCGACTGCCTTCACGCTTTGATGGCGTATGTGTCCTGCGTTCCGTCGGCTTCTGTGCGGTAGGTGCCGTGCACGGACCACTGTCTGGTGTGGGCTGAGCTCGCTCCATTCTGCGCTTGGATGGGGTCCGCGTACTGGCACTTTAACAACCTGCTGCTGGAGGTCGAGCGGTTCCTGGACTCATTCGTCCGGCCGGCTGGAGAAGGAAGCAGTGAGGCTTCCCCTCCTTGAGGCTATGGTGGGACGTGGGCAAAGCTCACGTCCGCGTTTTCTGTCAGGAGTACACGAGGGGGTCGACAAAGAGGCGGAAATCCAGGGTCGAGGAGTTGGAGAAGGAGGTGCTTGACCTGGAGAAACATCTCAGTCAGCCCGAGGTGGACCCGGCCCTGCGGCTGGTGTACGATGAGAAGAAGGGCGCGCTGCAGGACCTGCAACTCGTCGGGTCCCGTGGCGCTTATGTGAGGTCACGGATCCAGTTCCTCCAGGACCTGGACCGGCTCCCCCTTCTTCTACTTGCTGGAAAAAAGGCACGGGGTCTGTCAGCAGCTCCTTACGCTGCTCGATGACGGATCCCTTGTCTCTGATCCGGAGGGCATAAGGGCTATTGCCAAAACCTATTACACTGCCCTGTTCTCTCTGGTTCCGTCCAGCGAGGATGCTCGCAGAGTTTTGTGGGAGGACCTGCTGCAGGTCAGCCCGGAGGGCACCGGAAAGCTTGACTCCCCTATAAGTCTGGGGGAGCTGACCGGCGCCCTCGACAGCCTCTCCAGGGGCAAATCCCCGGGGTTGGACAGGCTGACTGTGGAGTTCTTCAGGGTGTTCTGGGACGTCCTGGGGAGCTACTATGCGAGGGTCCTGGGGGAAAGAATTGCAACTGGGGGGATGCCCCTTTTGTGGCGCAGGGCCATGATTACCCTGCTGCCTAAGAAGGGGGATCTCCGCCTTCTTAAAAACTGGAACCCAGGCTCCCTCCTCAACACAGATTACAAAATTTTCGCCCGGGCCATGTCTTCTCACCCTTGGCACTGTGCTGAACCACATGATCCACCCTGACCAGTCCTACACCATCTGCTGCACCACCTATGACAATATTCATCTGGTCCAGGATACCATTCATTTTTCCCAGAGGGCTGGTCAGTCGAATGCCTTCCTGTCTCTTGACCAGGAGAAGGTGTTCGACAGGGTGGATAACGAATATTTATTTGTGACTCTGCGAGCATTCTGGTTTGGGGCGCATGTCGTCGCCTGGATCCGACTTTTGTACGCTGCCGCAGAGTGTCTAGTGAAGATTAATGGGTCCCTGACGGCGCCCCTTCACTTTGGGAGAGGGGTGCATCAGGGCTGCCCCCTATCTGGCCAATTGTAATCTATCTGTGTGGAGCCTTTCCTGTGTCTCTTGCGGAGGAGGTTGTCGGGATTGGTTCTGCGCGGGCCAGGCATCGGGTGGTCCTTTCGGCTTAAGCTGATGACGTGCTCCTCATGTTTAGCGACCTGGCTGACCTGTGGAGGATGCGCGAGTGCCAGGAGGTCTACTCTGCCACGTCTTCTGCCAGGATCGACTGGAGTAAATGTTCTGGACTCCTGGTTGGTCCTGGCAGATGGATCCCCTACCCGAGGAGCTCAGGCCTTTCACCTGGAGCAGGACCAGCCTCCTCTACCTGGCGGTCCATCCCTGCCCTGCTGAGGAATCCTGGCTGGCGAACTGGCAGGAGCTGGAGACCAAAGTCACCACTCAGCTGCGGCGCTGGAAAGGACTGCTCTGAGTGCTGTCTTACCAGGGTTGAGTTTTGGTCATAAACCAGCTGATCGCCGCCATGTCGTGGTACCGGCTGGTCACTTTGACTTTGTCACAAAAATCCAGAGAATGCTCATCGACTTCTGTGACAAAAGGCTGCACTGGGTCGCTGCTGAGGTTCTGAGTCTCCCGCTTAGGGAGGGCGGTCAGGCGCTGGTGTGCCTACGCACCCAGGTGGCGACCTTCCGCCTTCAGGCCCTGCAGCGATACCTTTACGCTGAGCCCCCACCGAGATGCTGTGCCCTGGCGATGTATTTCTTCTGCCAGGTGCACGGCCTGAATTATGACGTGCAGCTCATGTTAAGAGACCTGAGGGGCCTTCGTGGCTCCTTGCAGGCGTTGCCCGTCTTTTACCAGGACCTGATCAAAGTCTGGAACATGGTCGCCTCGCGACATAGCTCTCCACCATCAGGAGTAGCGGCTATCGTCAAGACAGCCGCTGCTCAGGAATCCGCCCCTCAGTCCTTTTCAGTGGCTGGCGGAAAGGAGGGCTGTGGCTACCTGGATGACCAGGATCGGGTATGTGCTGGGTGGCGGAGGAGTGGGCTGGATGCTTCCACAGAAGTTGGCACATCGTGTGTCCGTGGACGTCCGGCTCGTGGTCAATGCCAATCAAGACCTCAGGATGGTCATGCTCGACCCTGACGTTATACTGAGCCTCAAGGTGGCGCAAGTGCGCAGTGGTCTTCCGTCTGAGCATACCCCTGTTCAGACAGAATTCCACATCGGCCCCAGTCCCTGAACCCTCCCTCGGGAGCCGGTGCCCCGCAACCTGAGTCGCCTCGCGGAAATGCCCTCTGTGTCCTTTAGCATGACGCAAAGGGGTTTCCTGTATGGGCTGCTGCTGCACACCCTTCACTTCCTCGCCCTTGCCCGCCGCCCGGACATGCCCTGGCTGCCTTGTTGCCGTCTGGCGACGGAGGTCCCCTTTGGGAGGCCCTCTACAGAGGTGTCCTCCCGCTTTCCATCGGGGACCTGGGGTGGAGGGTGTTGCACGCAATAGTCCCATATAACCGAAAGGATGAGTTGGTTCACGGACTCCCAAGAGACCTGCGGCCTTGTGCAGTCCATGGACCACGTGTATGTAGGGTGTTGTATGCTGCATTCCCTTTTCAGTTATTTAAAAAACTTTTTACTGATGTTTTGTTTGCACTTCAGCTCTACGGACACCCGGTGCGGAGGAGGGCCGGGAGTGAGGAGGACCTCCTCGTGAACCTGCTCCTGGGCCTGGCCAAGTTAGCTATTAACAGGTACAGTCAGCAGGCAATTGAGGGGGTCGTCCCACCCGACCGTGTGCCCCTCTTCCGCGGCTACATTCACAGCCGGGTGTCCCTGGAGTGCGAGCACGTGGTATCCGCTGGCACTGTTGAGGCCTTCCGTGCCCGGTGGGCACTACGGGGACTGGGTGCTTTATTGACCCTCTTAATCACATTGTGATGTTTGTAAGTTTCCTTTGAATGTTGTCTTTTGGTTTTGCAGTTCCCTAATTTAGGGGCTGTGTTTATTTTGTTCCTCGTTTTGTTAATTTAGTTTTATTTGGTTGACTCCAAAAAGAGTTAATTCTCCTTAACTTTCCTAACACTGCCGCTACGTCTTGGTGCATCCTGGACATCCACAGTGGAGGTGGAGGCAGCCTGCTTGACTGCGACGCACTGTCTGTGATGACTTTGGCGGGCATCCTCTGGAGGACCGAGGCTTGGAGGACTGCAGCCTGCCTTCAGGTCCTGCTGTGGCAATGGCACCCTCTTAGGCCTGTGGAGCTGCTGTGGTCACAGGAAGAGAGGAGGCGGATGGGCCAGACACTCTTGGAGTCACCTGGATGGATGGCCCGGAGTGTGCACCTGCTGATCCTCCTCCCTAGGGGTGCCAAGGGGCCCTAGGCTGACTCCTTGAGGAACAGGGGTAGCTGGAGTGAGATTGAGCTGCCCAGCACCCCTTGTGCGTACATTTGGAGGCCAACTATGGCATCAGCGATGGAGTTGAGCCTGTGCAGCAGTGCAGGAGCGAAGTCCTGGACCAAGGTCTCGATGGCAGCCGCCATCCTGCCAGTGTTGACCTCGGTGCTTTGACATGCCAGCGCTATCACCTCAGACTGAAGGCGGGCGGATTCCTCCAATCATGCCTTGAAATCTGAGGAGTGCAGTGGATATCCCTTCCTGATGGTCCCGAGCTTGCCTTTGAAGCTCCAGCAACTCCAGCCTCCAGTCTAGAGGCTTGTCATCTGACTCAGACTCAGCAAATTTCTGGCCTCCAGCAGTCCCTTGAGTGCCAGGGACCTGGGAAGTCCCTGCCGCCGCCTGCAGTGGATCAGACAGTGCGATGTGCACCAGATTGTGATCCCGGGGCTACACTAAAGCTAGGTCCCACTGAGATGTGTGGTGTGTGTCTGCGCTGGTGGAGGGTATGGGTGAGTGCAATGATGGGACTTCAGGGAGGGTGCCTCCAAATTCCTCTTCGGAGGATTCTTCGGGGCTTGATTGGAGGCCCTGGGTCATGGACTCTGTCGGCTGTTTGGCAGATATGCCTGTGAAAGCAAGGAGAGATAATTGGTGCATGGCAGTGGCCTGTGAAAGAGGACACATCACTCAGGGCATGGTTGTCTGATGGCAGTTACACTGCTGGATCCTCACTCGGTACAGCAGCACCGACCTCACCGCCAGCACAGAACCGGTCCAGATCCTCGCTGGCCAGTTGGGTGGCTCTGTTTTCAAAGTCCTTGAGGACCTTGATTTCGGGCATTCTGCCACCGGTCTGCAACCTCTCTCTTGTCGTGTGCCAGCTTGTCCTGCATGGATAGAGATAGAGGTGTAAGCAGGATGCCTGACGGGCCAGATGATAAATGTGCTTGGCCTGTGTGGGTGGTGTGTGGTCCCATGGAAGGGATAAGGGCAATGACAGGGAGTGTGAGAGGGTGAATGGTGATGTCCCTTGAACTGGCAGTGAGTGAGGGTCCTGTGGATGTGTGCTGGGTTTGAGAGTGTGTGCGTTGAGAGTGATGAAGAGTGGCTTATCCTGGCAGGGCGGAGGAGATCATTCATCCTCTTGCGGCATTGGGTAGCTGTCCTATTCTGAAGGGCGTTGGCGCTGACCACCACTGTCACCTCTTCCCAAGCTGAATTGGTCACGTTGCTACTCATCCTGCAGCCAGTGTGGGGATACAGGACATCCCAGCGGGTCTCCACGGCATCCAGCAGTCGCTCAAGGGACCCATCATTAAACTGGGGGATTGCAGTCTTCTTGCCCTTGAGGGCCATGTCTCCCGGGCAGCAGTGGTGAGCTGGAAGCAATGAGCGCTGCGCTTGCGACTTCAGTTATGTGGATAAGTTGGAGAAGCTGGGTTGCTCGCCTTAGAGAAGAGAAGGGTAAGAAGAGATATGATGGAGGTGTTCAAAATGCAGAGGGGACTAGGCAGACTAGATAGAGAGAAATTGTTCCCATTGTGGAAGAGCCACATCTTTAAGGTGTTTGGTCAAAGTGAATAGTGTTGGTATGGAATGCACTTCTAAAGGATGTAGAGGAGACACACCCAATCGTGGATTTCAAAAGGGAATTGAAAAAGCATCTGAAGGAAAAAGATTTTGCAGAACAATGGGGAAAGGGAGGGGAGCAAAATCAGCTAAATTAATCTTGCAGAGAGTAAGTACAGGCTTGATAGGCTAAAGGCCTCTGTCTATGCTGTAACCATTCTATGATTCTATTCTACCTATTTAGTTGTCTATGGCTGTTGTTTTGGCCAGTAGAGCTCCTTAGGGGTATAAATATATCCCATATCACTTTAAATTATTTTCGAACACCTCCCACTGTCAACTTCTGTCATTTTTACCATGAACAGATTTGCCCAGTTTACTGTGTATAGTCTCTGTCTCATCCTATTAAAGTTAGCCTTATCTAAATCTAGACTTACTAGTAGCTGTTTCACATTTATCTCTTTCAAATACTATGTTGAACTCGATCATATTATGATTACTATTAGATAAATGTTCTCCTTTTTAATTCATTCACGGGATGTGGGCTTCGCTGGCTGGGCCAGCATTTATTGCCCGCCCCTACTTGTCATCTTGAACCGCTGCAGTCCATGTGGTGTAGGTACCACCCACAGTACTGTTAGGAAGGGAGTTCCAGGATTTTGACCCAGCGATAGTGAAGGAATGGCAATATATTTCCAAGTCAGGATGGTGGGTGGCTTGGAGGGGAACTTTCAGGTGGCGGTGTTCCCACTTATCTGCTGCCCTTGTCCTTATAGATGGGATAGGTTGTGGGTTTGGAAGGTGCTGTCTAAGGAGCCTTGGTGAATTCCTGCACCTTGTAGATGGGACACACTGCTGCTACTGTGCGCTGATGGTGGAGGGAGTGAATGTTTGTGGATGTGGTGCCAATCAAGCGGGCTGCTTTGTCCTGGAAAAGCTTCTTGAGTGTTGTGGGAGCTGCACTCATCCAACTGGGGAGTATTCCATCACACTCCTGACTTGTGCCTTGTAGATGGTGGACAGACTTTGGGGAGTCAGGAGGTGAGTTACTCGTCCCACGATTCCTAGCCTCTGACCTGCTCTTGTAACCACAATATTTGTTTGGCTAGTCCAGTTCAGTTTCTGGTACATGGTAACCCCCAGAATGTTGATAGTGGGGGATTCAGTGATGGTGATGCCATTGAACATCAAGGGCGACGGTTAAATTCTCTCTTGTCGGAAATGGTCATTGCCTGGCCATGTACTGTTCGGCTGTTAACTAAGTCTGGTTCATTACTCATTACTAAATTTAATATGGCATGCCCCCTTGTTGATTCTAGGTCCAGGACATATTACAACAGAAAACAATCCCTTGCACTGAAATTCACTACCTTTCTGACTTTGGTCTGCTTGTCCTCATCAATATGGAAGTTAAAATCGCCCATTAAATGCACTCTGCCTTTACTATATGCTTGCCTAATCTCAATCTACCACTTCACAGTTTCTACCAGGCATCTATACACAACTCCTGCTACAGTCTTAAATCCTTTTCTATCTCTGAGTTCTACCCATAAAGGCTCCACTACCTGCTTGCTTGCTCACCCCATACCTCCCTTTATCTCTCCATCCTTCCCCATTTCTTCCCCACCTCATCTCTCCCTCCCAAATCTCCTTTACCTCCCATCTCTCCACTTCTCCCTCTCATTTCTCCCCCTTTTGCTCTAAGTAATCCCCATCTCCCCTCCCAACTCTTTCCCCTCTCCATCTCTCCCCTCTCATCTCTTGTTAGTGTGACTCAGGGAATCACAATATATTGCTGAAAAGAGTACCATGTTGTCGAAGCTTTTCATCTTGCACTCATCAGGACAAATGCAAGAATGCCAAATTCCAAATGATCACAATTTATACTACAGGAGAAAAGGGTGCTGATTCGTTGGTGAGTTGACTCTCATTGGCCAAGGTGTTGCCATGGAGAAAGCAACAGGGAACTGTCAGCTCCTCAAGCTTCCTGGTAATTCAAATAAAATACAGGGTTTGAAGATATTCCTTTTGTTTGGACAAAACAGGTCCTTGCATATGAATCTATGTCACTTCTAGGAAGTGTAAATGAGCCACTTTATGAGCTCAACTGATTATCTTAAATTAGTTGTTAGTGTAGCTATTAGCGCACTCAGGATTATTCAAGTGCTGCCCAATCACAGAATCACATCTTATAGTCGACGTTTTGTTTTGAGTTTTGCAAATACGGGCAGGTTGAGTACAGTCTATACTCTGCCTATTATGAACAAATGAAGGAACATGCTGTTTGATTTGATCAGCCAATTGCTGGGACCGTATCACCTACGTACCTGGCATCGCACCAGCACTGAAATTCATTCACAACATGCTCAATTATCTGGTAGGCAGAACATATTTTTGGACTGACGGTAGCATCTTGTTAGTAGAAAATACCACTTGCGTCTTCACTGAATGGTAGCAGCATGAAACAGCTTACGATCACAGTATAATTCTATTGTTATATGTAATCTATTATCTAGCACATGTATTCTCATTCATTCACATACTTTCCATAAAATGGACTGAAAGACAGTCTGGTGAGATTAAGTCAATTGTAAACTAACAAACTGGTTTATTTTATATGAATGAACAGAATTTGTTTTTAAAGTGCAATTGAATCAATTTCCCACTGCCTCTCATACAATAAAATCCAGTAGAGCAGCCAGCACCTGATTTCTTCTATTACAGGCTATACACATTCATACCTCCACCTGGGGGTCTCAATCTCCCTGGTTGACGACAGTTTTGGATTACTCTGTCATGTCACAGGCTGCTTACCTAGAGAAAACAAAGATAGCACTCTGACTCCTGTTCACTTCTTTGGCTGCTAAGGATTGATCTGCCAAACCACGCACTAAAGCTGCCATCTTGATTGGAAACCTGCTCCTTGGCATTGAAGCTTGTGACATCAGTATGCCCATTCAGCTTATCTCCCTGCCAGGCAGACAGAACATAATGTCATGAAATACCTAGGACTAAAAATTAATTAACTCCCATTTTCTTAAAGCTAATGCAATAATTAAAGAAAACATGATGTCTTTCAGCTGTCCATCTGTTATTCCACACAAATCCTAATCAGCATTTTATTTAAAACAAAAATGCTTCCACAACAAATGGGTAAAAGTCGCAAATTTGACAGTACAAAAAATTTATGTTAGTTGAAGGGACGTCACATAACACCCCACCCCCACAGAGAATTCAAGCCACTAGCACCTCGACGGGGCCTCAGCTCTCCAAACCAACTTGCCTCCACTTCTGTTCTCCTATATTACAGTCCAATGTTAAGGAGTTGGACAGACATGTGAACACAAAGAGGAAACAAAGAGTTGAGGCCTTGGAAAGAATTGGGGTCTTTGGAAAGCAGCAATGAATGCATCTCATTATAATTTCTGGTTGCGTGTAGTGTGTGTTTTGGGCTGGGAAAAGATTCTCAGAGGTCAAATGAGGCAAGATCACAACAAATCAGTTTGAGTAGTTGGTATGTTTCATGCATGTTTTTTCTTATGTGCTTTCATGGAGCCAAAGAGTCATTATGGTACAGAATGAGGAAGTTTGACCCATCAAGTCCATACCGACGTTCTGTACAACAATCCAATCAGTCCCATTCTTCAGTTCTAACGCCATAGCCCTGCAGGTTTATTTTCCTCAAGTACCTATCCAATATTTTTTTCATTCTTTCATTGGATGTGGGCATCAGTGGCTAGGCCAGCATTTGTTGCCCATCCGAATTGCCCTTGAACTGAGTGGCTTGCCACATCATTGTAGAGGCTGTTAAGAGTCAACCACATTGCTGAAGGTCTGGAGTTACCTGCAGGCCAGGGCAGGCCAGGTAAGAATGGCAATTACCTTCCCTAAAGGACACCAGTGAACCAGATGGGTTTTTACAACAACCGACAATGGTCACCATTATTGAGACTAGCTTTTCAATTCCAGATTATGAATTGAATTTAAATTCCACCAGCTGCCTTTTGAAATTATTGATTGTCTCCTGTTCCACCAACCTCAGAGCCTGCAAGTCCCAGGTCATTACCACCTGCTGCATAAAAAACTTATTCCTCACATCTCCTTTGTATCTATTGACCAAAACCTTAAATCTGTGCCCTTAGTCCTTGTACCATCAGCTAATGGGAACAGTTTTTCTTTATCTACCTTATCGAAGCTTATCATAACCTTGAACATTTCTATCAAATTTCCCTCAATTTCCTTTGCTCAACTTCTCCAAACTAACATTGTAGTTAAATTCCTCTATCCCTGGAACCATTATGGTAAATCCTCTCTGCACTCTCCTGACCTTCGTATCCTTTCTGAAATATGGTGACCAGACTGGACACAATACTCTAGTTATGGCCAAACAAGAACTTTACAAGGGTTCAGCAAAGCTTCCCTGCTTTTGTATCCATTATGTCTATTTACAAAGCCCAAGATGCTTTGCTAGCCACTGTCTCAATATTTTCTGCCATCTTCAAAAGATCTATGCACATGAACTCCAAGTTCAACTCTGTCTGAGCACACCCTTTGGAACCGTGCCATTAAGTATATGTTGCCCCTCCCTATCCCTTCTGTCAAAGTGCATCACATCATACCTCTCTGAATTAAATATTGTCTGTCACGACAGACAGACTATCTCCTGTTTCAGTTGACTTTGCCATACCTCGAGGTTTAGGAGCATGGAAGAATTTTGAAATCTTACTCTGTATTCCAACATCTAAGTCATTTATGTAGATCCAAAAAAACAGTGGACTTGCCCTGAACCTTGGGGAATACCACTGTTTACCATCCTCCAGCCTGAGAAACAACTATTTATCAGGACTTGCTCTTTTCTGTCTGTAAGTCAATTTTTTATACAAGCTTATACTGACCCTCCGACTCCATGAGCCTCAATTTTTTAAACCAGCTTTTTGATACTTTCTTAAAATCCATATAAACATACACTGTATTCCCTTCAACAACCTTCTCTGTTACTTCATCAAATAAATTCAATTAGTCAAACATGATCTGCCTTTTACGAATCCGTGCTGGCTCTCTTTAATTAACCCAAAACTTCTCCAAGTGCCTGTCATTTTTTTCATGATTATTGTTTCTAAAAGCTTACCCACACCACTGATGTTAAACTGGCTGGCTTGCAGTTACTAGGAACGTCCTTACACCCTTTCCTAAACAAAGGTGTTATATTTGCCACTTCCCAATCCTGTAGCAAAACACAATATATAGGGAAGTTTAAAAGATTATGACAAGCCCTTCCACTATCTCACACCCACTTCATTCAGCAACCTGGGATGCAAGCTATTCAGATGGGGTGACTTATCCACTCTAAACATAGCCAGACTTTCTAGTACATGAGAGTGACTGTCCTTAACATCAAGGCTGCATTTGACCTAGTGTGGCACCAAGGAGCCCTAGCAAAACTGAAGTCAATGTGAACTAGGGGGAAAACTCACCATTGGTTGGAGTCATGCCTAGCACAAAGAAAGATGGTTGTGGTTGGAGGAGGTCAATTATCAAATTCCCGGGACATCGCTGCAAGAGTTCTTCAGGGTAGTGTCCTTGGCACAAGCATCTTCAGCTGATTCATCAATGGCCTTCCCTCCATTATAAGGTCAGAAGTGTGGATGTTTGCAGATGATAGCACAATGTTCAGCATCATTACAATTCCTCAGTTACTGAAGCAGTTCGTGTCCATATGCAGCAAGACCCGGACAATATTCAGGCTTGGGCTGTTAAGTGGCAAATAACATTCGCACAACAGAAGTGCCAGGCAATGACAATCCCCTACAAGAAAGGGAGTCCAATCATCTCCCTTTGACATTCAATGGCATTACCATCACTGAATCACCCACTATCAACGTTCTGCAGGTTAACATTGACCAGAAACTAAACTGGACCAGCCATACAAATACTGTGGCTACAAAAGCAGGTCAGAGGCTAGGAATTCTGTGACAAGTAGCTCATGTCCTGACTTCCCAAAGCCTCTCCACCATCTACAAGGCACAAGTCAGGGGGCTTTGTACAATTGTAACATAACTTTTACCCTTTCATATTCCTGTACCTCTGCGATAAAGGCCAACATTCCATTAAACTTTTAAATTATTTTTGTACTTAGCTACCATGACTTCTATACTTATATGACTGGTCCAGTTCAGTTTCCTATGGGTTACCATTGACCGGAAACAGAACTGGACCAGCCATATAAATAGAGGTTGCAAGAGCAGTTCAGAGGCTGGGAATTCTGCAACGAGTAACTGACCTCCTGACACCCCAAAGCCTGCCCACCGTTTACAAGGCACAAGTCAGGAGTGTGATGGAATACACTCCACTTGCCTGGATGAGTGCAGCTCCAACAACACTCAAGAAGCTTGATACCACCCAGGACAATACAGCATGATGGGTACCCCATCCACCACCTTAAACATTCACTCCCTCCACCTCAGACGCACAGTGGCAGCACTGTGTAACATCTACAAGATGCACCTGCAGCAACTCACCAAGGCTCCTTGGATAGTATTTTCCAAATCTGCAACTTCTACCACCTAGAAGGACAAGGGCAGCAGATGCATGAGAACACCATTTCCTGCAAGTTCCCTCCAAGTCACACACCATCCTGACTTGAAAGTATATTGCTGTTGCTTCACTGTCTCTGGGTCAAAATCCTGGAACCCCCTTCCTAAAAGCACTGTGAGTGTACCTACACCACATGGACTGCAGGGTTCAAGAAGGCAGCACACCACCACCCTCTGAAGAACAATTAGAGTTGGGCAATAAATGCTGGCCTAGCCAGTGATGTCCACATTTCATGAACAAATAATAAACAAAAAATCCTGCCTCTCAATTTTCATCCCATCCATTACTTCCATCATCTCCACTCAACCGACATTTTGTCAGCATCATCTTTAAGTAAATACTGGTACAAAGTACTCATCAAGCATTCTAGCCTTTCCCTGCACCTCTAAGCATATTTGCCCCTAATAGGACTCACTATTTTATGTGCCAGTAGGGGATTTTTGGGTTACCTTTTCTGTTAAGTGACATTCTATTCTCATATTCTCTCTTCGCCAGTCTTATTTTCCTCTTCACTTCCCCACTCAATTTACTGTGTTTGGCCTGATTCTTGCTTATTACCTGACATGCATCATGCTCCCTCTTTTTTTGTTTCATCTTATTCTCTATCTTGCTCGTCATCCAAGAGCCCCTGGCTTTGTTTTCCCCACCTTTCTCTCTCTTGTTTTGTTGTAGTTCATGGCACACTGTTCCAGGACTGCAACAGTGTATATATCTCTCATCCTGTTCCAGTGAACATGTCCTTTAAACTGCAGCCCTTGTAATTTTATTCCACAGTCCAACAGAAAATAAAAAGACATGTTCTTTACAACAGTCGAACATAAATAAAAAGATACGTTCCTTACAGAGTCAAACTTGAGCTCCATTTTACCCTGGCTAGATTCCATCTCATCCCATTGAAGGTATCCCTCTTCCAATTAGAAGTTTGGCTTTAGATTGTTCCTTACTCTTCTTCATTACTAATCTAAAACTTGAGTATTGCTGAAAAAATACATGTTGTCCAAGCTTTTCATCTTGCACTCATCAAGACAATTTGCAAGAATACTAAATGTAAAACGAACAACAATTTATATTGCTTGAGAAGACTGCTGATTGGTTGGCAAGTGGATTCTGATTGGTAGAGGCGTTGCCATGGAGAATGCACCAGTTAACTGATGACTTACAGTTAACTGTCAAGCTTTGTTTAAATTCAAACCAGGCGGGTTGACTCTGATTGGTCAAAACATTGCCCTGGGGAATGAACGAGATAATGGCTGTTGCCTATTTTGTTTAGCTGAAACAAGCACAATATGTGCACATGTTCTTTCTGTTTGCGAACGGGGCCCTGTGTATTATGTAAGGAACATAACTTTTTATTTCTGTTGGGCTGTTGTAAAGAACATATCTTTTTATTTTCTGCTGGACTATTAGAATTACAATGGCTGCAGTTTAAAGGACATGTCTACTGGAACAGGATGAGAGATATATACAATGTTGCAGTTCTGAAACAGAGTGTGCCATGAAAGACAGGATGGTGCCGGAAAGGAGTCCTGGAACAAGGGAGCTGCCTGACAACGGCATTTTAATTGGCTCCTGACCAGGTGACCAGGGTTTTGTCTGGTAGCAGTGCAGCAGAAAGCTCCTGGCTCGCATAGAGAAAACATCTAAATTCTCTTTTTCTCATATCTCTAAAACCTGCTGACTCCCTGAGGAAACCCCTGTAAAAAGTAAAAGGGGAAAACTACTGTTAGAGACATTGAAAAGCAAGTTCTCAACCAGTGAACTCGACACTGAAAGTGCTGGAAAATCATCTCGTGTCATCAACAAGAACTGAAAGGAATTTGAAAGACATTAATCAAAATCAATAAATCAAATCCTGTAGTCCAGAATTGGTGCTATTGAACTGTTTTATCCCACCCTTAAAATCCATGATTTGTGTGTCTTATGTGTATGTGCATATAGGGATTTAAGAAGGTGTAGAGTTTAGGTTATAGAGTTAGAAATTAGGAGTTCATATTTCTTTCTTTTGCCAATGGTTAATGACTGTTTGTTCAATAAACAGGTATTTACTTATTAAGTTTACAAACCTGGTGCTTGTATTCTGTTAACCTAAATTAAACAGTTAGGAAGAATTGGGGCAATCTGGCGGTTTGATCAAACTTTTTCACATTTGTTGCGGCTCAAGGAACAGTGGGGCTTGATGTTACAGCGCACTATCCCCAGTGAGTCGTGACAATTAATATATGTAGCTTCTAGCACGCGTAAGTGAGTCACACTGCGAGCCTGACTGATAATATTAAATTGGTTGTCGGTGCAATTCTTAGCACACTCAGGATTGTTTTGCAAATGCTGTCCAATCATGAATCACATCACTGTATTTTGAGTTGTGTAAGCATGGGCTGGTTGAATACGGTCAGTACCTTGACTGTTGTGAATAGCCAAAAAGACATGTTGTCAAATATGATCTGCCAGTCTTTGGGACCTACATGTTGAGCATCACACTGGCACTGAACTTCGTATACCACATCACTCATTTGTATGATAGACAGGATGTCTTTTTGGCTTGACGGCAGCATCCTGTCCATGGCGAATACCACTCATGTTGCTACTGCATAGTAGCAGTGTGAAATAGGGTGCATCAAAGCCATCTTGCAAGACAATGGCTACCCTGATTACATCATTGTTCACTGTTTATTGCACAAACTCATGAATGGGCCTGAGGCCTGGAAGGGCAAAGTATCTCAAAAATTTCAGTAACAGGTGAAGCTAGCTGTTTCACCCTGCTACTATGCAGTAACAACACGAGTGGTGTTCACTGCTAACAGGATGCTTCCATCAAGTCAAAAAGACATTCTACCTGATGACATGATATTCCAATTCTCTGGGCAGATCCTACACCCCACCTATTGGCCAAATAACTGCGGAAGATGCTCATCACACAGCTACTTACTGTTACATCATTGTTAGACAATAGCAAGTAAATATTGGTCCTGCATGGAATCTTGCCAGTGTAAACTGATGGAGCAACACAAGCTATTTCACTATTATACATGGCCTGAAGCAGCATCATTGAGCTCTGATGTGACTCCAAGCATGCCAACAGTCTTTGAGACTGCCATTGTAGTTCCGATCCTGGACTGCCATCTGCTGGATTGCCTTTGCTGCCATAGAGGTAAAAATATCCAAGTATTAGGAATGCACAGCTGGTCTATCAGAGAAAAGAGGAAACTGGTTCAATATTTTACAGACTGACTTTAGTTGAACCAAAACAAGAGGTTGGCTTGATAATCTTCCTCGGACACATCAGGCGATGACTGGCCGAACATAGCACCAAACCATAGCAGTTGAATTCCGTCAAATTTCCTTTCCTCACACAATTCCCGACTCTCAAAATTCAACCTCAGCATCATGCCACTATTGGTTTCCAAATCATCTTATAAACAATCACTACAAAGTTCAGTAAGAAGAAAATTGGACAGACCTAGTGACAGCAATGAAAACATTGCATCAGACTAAGACCAGGTCAACCTCAGTTCAGTAAAACCTGCAATACCAACGGGGCTGGTGCCCAAATTGGGACGGCTATCTCACATGCAAGTTAAACAACAGTCTGACATAGTTGTATTTACAGAATTGTATCTAACAGCCAGCATGCCAGACTCCTGATTAATTCTTCCGGTCAGACTGAGCCTGCGTCCAGTGATGAGAGAACCAAAGAAGTAACCTACTCTCATCCTCACCCACTTCTGTCCAAGATAGAAGCACAGGATGGTTACAGCATAGGACGCCATTAAGTCTGTACTGACCCTCTGAAATGGTATTCACCGAGTACCACTCCCCTGCCTTTTCCCCAAAGCCCTTTAAACATTTCCCTTTCAGATAATGACCCAATTTGCTTTTGAAAGCCTCAACTGACCCTGCCTCCAACACTTCTCAGGCAGTGCATTCCAGATCCTAACCACTTGCTATGTGCAAAGGTCTTTCCTCATGTTGCTATTGCTTCTTTTTATAATTTCCTTAAATCTATGCCCGCTGCATCTCAATCCTTCCACCAACGGTAACAGTTTCTCCCTATCTACTCTGTCCAGACCCCTCATGACTTTGAAAATCTCTATCAAATCTCCTCTCAACCTCCTCTTCTCCAAAGAAAGTGGTCCAACTTCTCCAATTTTTCTACGTAACTGAAATTCCTCATTCCTGGAACCATTCTTGTGAATTTTTTCTGCACCTTCTCTAATGCTTTCACATTCTTCTTAAAGTATAGTGCTCAGAACTGGACGCAACACTCCAGGTGAGGCTGAACCACTGATTTAAACAGGTTTAACATAACTTTCTTGCTTTTGTACTCTATGCCGCTACTAATAAAGCCTAGGATACTGTATGCTTTACTAAACTGAACTCTCAGCCTGTCATGCCATCTTCAATGATTTCTACACAGATACACCCAGGTGCCTCTGCTGCTGCTCCCCCTTTGGAATTGTACCCTTTATTTTATATTGTCTCTCTGCATTCTTCCTACCAAAATGAATCACTACATACTTCTCTGCTTTAATTTCCTCTGCCACTTCTCAGCCCATTCCACAGACCTGTTTATCTCCTCTTATTTATTCATTCGCGGAACGTTGGCGTCGCTAGCTAGGCCAGCATTTATTGCTCATCCCTAAATGCCCTTGAAAAGGTGGTGGTGAACAGCCTTCTTGAACCGCAGCAGTCCATGTGGTGTAGGTGCACCTAGGGTGCTGTTAGGAAGGGAGTTCCAGGATTTTGATCCAGCGGTGAAGAGATGGTGATATGGTTCCAAGTCAAGATGGTGTGGCTTGGTGAGGAGATTACAGGTGGTGGTGTTCCCATGCATCTGCTGCCCTTGTCTTTCTTGGTGGTAAAGGTCGTGGGTTTGGATGGTGCTGTTGAAGGAGCCTAAGTAAGCTGCTGCAGTGCATCTTGTAGATGGTACACACTGCTGCCACTGTGCATCGGTGGTGGAGGGATGTTTAAGGTTGTGGATGGGGTAGCAATCAAGAGGGTTGCTTTGTCCTGGATAGTCCAAGCTTCTTGAGTGTTGTTGGAGCTGTGCTCTTGCAGGTAAGTGGAGAGTATTCAATCACACTCCTGACCTGTCGCTTGTAGATGGTCGACAAACTTTGGGAAGTCAGGAGGCGAGTAGAATTCCTAGCCTCTGAGCTGCTGTTGTAGCCACAGTATTTATGTCACTGGTCCAGTTCAGTTTCTGGTCAATGGTAAACACCAGGATGTTGATGGTGGGGGTTTCAGCGATGGTAATGCCATTGAATGTCAAGGACGATGGTTAGATTCTCTCTTGTAGAAGACGGTCATTGCCTGGCACATCTGTGGCGCGAATGTTACTTGCCACTTAGCAGCCATGCTCTGGGTACATGGGTTCAAATCCCACCATGGCAGCTGGTGGAATTTAAATTTAATTAATAATTCTGTAATTAAAAGCTCTCAGTAATGGTGACCATGAAATCATTGTTGATTGTAGTAAAAACACATCTGGTTCACTAATGTCCTTTAGAGAAGGTCTTATCTGGTTTGGCCTACATGTGGTTCCAGACCCATAGTGATGTGGTAAGCTCTAATGCCCTCTGAAATGATCTTGCAAGCCATTCAGTTGTATCAAATCACTACAAAGTTGAAAAGGTCTGAAACTGGACAGACAACCCAGCATCGACTTAGGCACCAGAAATGACAGCAACATACCCAGCCCTGTCAACTCTAAAAGTCCTCCTTACTAACATCTGGGGGCTCTGTGCCAAAATTAGGAAAGCTGTCCCACAGATTAATCAAGCAACAGCCTTACGTAGTATACTCCCAGATAGTTCCATCACCACCCTCTGAGTGAAGAAATTCCTCATCTCAGTCCTAAATGGCCTGCCCGTATTCTGAGACTGTACCCCTAGTTCTAGACACCCCAGCCAGGGGAATTATCCTTCCTGCATCTACCCTGTCGAGACCTGTAAGAATTTTGTATGTTTGAATAAGATCAACTCTCATTCTTCTAAATTCCAAAGAATAAAGGCCCAGTCTATTTAAAATTTCCTTGTAGGACAATACCTTCATGAGGCACTGTTAGCCATCGGCAGCAGCAGAATCCGTAACCTCATGGCCTGGTATATCTGCCACTCTACCATTACCATCAAGCCAAGGGACCAACCCTGGTGCACTGAATAGTGCAGGAGGCCATTTAAGGAGCAGTACCAGACACCTAGAAATGGGATGTCAACCTGGTGTAGCTACACCACAGGACTACCTGCATACCAACAGCAGAAGCAGCATGAGAAAGATAAAGCTAAGTGATCCCACAACCAATGGATCAGCTCTGCAGTCCTGCAACATCCAGTCAAGGATGTGGTGGACAATTGAACAACTAACAGGAGGAGAAAGTTGTACAAATATTCCCATTCCCAATGTCGGCGGAGCTTAGCACATCAGTGAAAAAAATAAGGCTGAAGCATTTGCAACCATCCTCAGCCAGAAGTGTGAGCACATGATCCTTCTCGGCCTCCTCCTGAGGTCCGAGCCTCACAAGTGCCAGTCTTCAGCCAGTTCGATTTGCTCCACGTCATATTGAGAAACAGCTGAAGGCACTGGATACTACAAAGGCTATGGACCCTGACAATATTTCACAATAGTATTGTAGACTTTGACTCCAGAAATAGCCGTACCCCGAGCCAAGCTGTTCCAGTGCAGCCATAACACTGATATCTACTCGGCAATGTGGACAATTGGTCAGTCATGTCCTGTCCACAAAAAGCAGGACAAATCCAAACCAGCCAATTACTGCCCCATCAGTCTACTATCGATCATCAACAAAGTAATGGATGGTGTTGTCAACAGTTGTTATCAAGCAGCACTTACTCAGCAATAATCCACTCACTGACGCTCTGCTTGGGTTCTGCAGGGTCACTCAGCTCCTGACATCATTACAGGCTTGGTCCAAACACATCAAAAGATCTGAACTCAAGAACTAAGGTGAGAGTGACTGCCCTTGACATCAAGGCAGCATTTGACAGAGTGCGGCATGAAGGAGCCCTACCAAAACTGAAGTTAATGGGAGTCGAAGAGTCATACGGACTCGAAACATTAACTCTGTTTCTCTCTCCACAGATGTTGTCACACCTACAGGTTTTTCTAGCATTTTTTGTTTTTATTTCAGATTTCCAGCATCTGCAGTATTTTATATACTTTTTTATTATTGGAGCCAATGGGAATCTAGTGAAATCTCTCCACTGGTTGGAGTCATACCTAGCACAAGGGGAAATGGTGGTGGATGTTGAAGGTCAATCATCTCAGTCACGGGACATTGCTGCAGGAATTCTTCAGAGTAGTGTCCAAGGCCCAACTATCTTCAGCTGCTTCATCAATGACCTTCCCTCCATCATAAGTTCAGAAGTGGGGTGTTTGCTGATGATTGCACAATGTTGAGCACCAGTCACGACTCCTCAAGTACTGAAGCAGTCCGTGCCTATATGCAGCCAGACCGGACAACATTCAGGCTTGGGCTGATAAGTGGCAAATGACATTCATGCCACACAAGTGCCAAGCAATGACCATCTCCAACAAGAGAGAATCCAATCATCTCCTCTTGACATTCAATGGCATTACCATCGCTGAAACCCCCACTTCACATGTTGTGAAGAGGACATGAGGAGGTTGCAGGTGGATATAGATAGGTTGAGTGAGCGGGCAAAGATCTGGCAAATGGAGTACCATATGGGAAAATGTGAAGTTGTTCACTTTGGCAGGAAGAACAAAAATGCAGAGTATTACTTAAATGGAGAATGGCTGCATAATTCTGAGGTACAGAGGAATCTAGGTGTTCTAGTCCATGAGTCACAAAAAGTTAGTATGCAGGCACAGCAAGTAATTAAGGCTACTAGTGGAATGCTATGCTTTATTACGAGAGGGATTGAACATAAAAGTAAGGCCCTCTCTGGCCCTTTATCCAGCTTCACCTGTCCCACCCCCCTTCAACCAGCTCATATTCCACCTCATTTCTATTTTTCCTTAGTTCTGATGAAGAGTCATATGGACTCGAAACGTCAACTGTATTCCGCTCCGCAGATGCTGTCAGACCTGCTGAGTTTTTCCAGGTATTTTTGTTTTTGTTCTAAAAGTAAGGATGTTATGCTTACAGGGCATTGGTGAGGCTCCACCTCGAATACTGTGCACAGTTTTGGTCTCCTTATTTAAGGAAGGATGTAAATGCATTGGAGGCAGTTCAAAGGTCTACTCGATTGATACCTGGAATGAGTGGGTTGTCTTATGAGGAAATGTTGGACAGACCGGGCTTCTTTCCACTAGAGTTTAGAAGTGCGGACGTTGAAAGGATGTTTCCTCTTGTGGGTGAGTCCAGAACTAGGGGGCACTGTTTTAAAATTAGGGGCCGCCCTTTTAGGAACAGAGATGAGGAGAAATTTTTTATCTCAGAGGGTTGTGCGACTTTGGAATTCTCTGCCTTAGAAGGTAATGGAGGCAAGGTCATTGAATATTTTTAGGGCAGAGGTAGATAGATTCTTGTTAGGCAAGGGCATCAAAGGTTAGCAGGGTTAGATGGGAACGTGGAAATTGAAACACAAGATGATCAGCCATGATCTTATTGAACAGTGGAATAGGCTCGAGGGGCCGAATGGTCTACTCCCGTTCCGATTTCTTATGTTCACTATCAACATTCTGGGGGTTAAAATTGACCATAAGCTGAACTGGAACAGCCATATAAATACTGTGGCTATAACAACAGGTCAGAGGCTGGGAATTTTGTGACAAGTAATTCACCTCCTGACTCCCCAAAGCCTGCCACCATCTACAAGGCACAAGTAGGAGTGTGATACTCCCCACTTGCCTGGATGAGTCCTGCTCCAACAACACTCAAGAAGCTTGACACCATCCAGGACAAAGCAGCCCACTTGACTGGCACCCCATCCACCACCTTAAACATTCACTCCCTCCACCACCGACATA
The DNA here is from genome assembly GCF_964194155.1 of Cetorhinus maximus. Classification (NCBI taxonomy): domain Eukaryota; kingdom Metazoa; phylum Chordata; class Chondrichthyes; order Lamniformes; family Cetorhinidae; genus Cetorhinus; species Cetorhinus maximus. Next base: position 186,279,741 of record NC_135880.1, read on the forward strand.
CAGAAGCAGCACTGAGTAACATATACAAGATTAAATGCAGCAACTCACCTAGGCTGCTTTGACAACACCTTCCTCTACTACTTAGAAGGACAAGAGCAGCAGATGCATGGGAACACTACCATCTGCAAGTTCCCCTCCAAGTCACACACCATCCTGACTTGGAACTCTATTGCCATTCCCTACCTGTCATTCAGTGAAAATCCTGAAACTCTCTTCCTAATAGCAATGTGGGTGTACCTACACCACATGGACTGCAGTGGTTCAAGGAGGCCCACCACCACCTTCTCAAGGACAATTAAGGACGGGCAATAAATGCTGGCCTAGCCAGCGACACCCACATCCCATGAAAGAATAATTTTAAAAAAAATCCAAACCTGGATGTTGTCCAGATCTTTCTGCATATAGGCACAAACTGCTTCAGTATCTGAGGAGTTGTGAATGGTGCTGAATATTAAGCAATCATCAGCGAACACCCCCACTTCAGACCTTATGAAGGAGGGAAGGTCATTGATGAAGCAGCTGAAGATGGTTGGTCCAGTCATCACCTGAGGAACTCCTGCAGTGATGTCCTCGGACTAAGATGATTGACCTTCAACATTCACAACCATCTTCCTTTGTGCTTGGTATGACTCCAACCAGTGGACAGTTTTCCCACTGGCTCTCATTGACTTCATTTTTGCTTGGGATCTTTTATGCCACACTTGGTCAAATATCAAGGGCAGTCACTGTTGCCTCACCTCTGGAGTTCAGCTCTTTTGTCCATGTTTGGACCAATGCTATAGTGAGGTCAAGAGCTGAGTGGCTCAGCAGACCCCAAACTGAGCGTCAGTGAGCAGTTTATTGCTGAGCAAGTGCTGCTTGATAGCCCTGATGATCGAGAGCAAACTGATGGGCCGGTAATTGGCCAGATTGGATTTGTCCTGCTTTTTCTGGACATACCTGGGCAATTTTCTACATTGCCGGGTAAATGCCAGTGTTGTAGTTGTACAGGAACAGCTTGGCTAGGGGCACGGCTAGTTCTTGAGCACAAGTCTTCAGTACTATTGCTGGAATGTTGTCAGGGCCCATAGCCTTTGCAGTACCCAGTGCCTTCAGCCACTTCTTGATAACACGTGGAGTGAATTAAATTGTCTGAAGACTAGCCTCTGTGATGCTGGGGAGCTCAGGAGGAGGCCGAGATGGATCATCGGCTCGGCACTTTTAACAGAAAGTGGTTGAAAATAATTTGAAATTCTGCAGTATCCTCTTTATGGTTCACAATACTTCTAAGTTTCATATCATCCATAAATTTTGTAAATGTGCCCTGTACACCAAAGTCTAAGTAATTAATATATATCAAGATGAACAGGGGTTCTACCACCAATCCCTGGGGAACTCGAGTAGAAACCTTCCTCCAGTCTGAAAAACAACCATTCACCACTACTCTTGGTCTCCTGTCTCTCAGCCAGTTTTATATCCATGTTGCTATGGCCCCTTTTATTTCATGAGCTCTAACTGTGCTCATGAGTTTGTTGTGAGGCACTTGATCAGATGCCTTTTGGAAGTCCATGTCCACATCAACAGCATTACAAGGGTGTAATATTTGCAATTCCCCGGTCCTCTTACACCACTTTTGAGTCTAAGGAAGAATGGAAAATTACGGCCAGACCTTCTGCAATTTCCACTCTCACTTCCTTCAGTATCCTTGGATGCAGCTCATCTGATCCTTGTGCCTGATCAATTTTAAGTCTAGACAGCATATCCAATACCGCTCCTTATCAATTTTAAACCCTTCAAATGACTGAACTACCTCCTCTGTCACCATAACCTTAGCAGCATCTTCTTTCTTGGTAAAAACAGGTGTAAAGTATTCCTCTGACATGCCCCTGCCTCCATGTGTAAATCCTCTTTTTGGTCCCTGATCACCCTTTTACCACCCTTTCTCTAGAAGACTTTGGGATTCCATTTTATATTAGCTGCCAGTCTCTTTTCATACTCCTCTGTTTTTATTTGCTTTTTCACTTCCCCTCTGAACCTTCTCTATTCTGCCTGGTTCTCGGTTGTGTTAGCCACCTGACATTTGTCATATGCACACTTTTTCTCCTTCATCTTAATCTCCATTTCTTTCGTCATCCAGGGATTTGTTTGTCCCCTACCTCTTGAATGTGCCTAAACTATCTTTTCTTTAAAGGTTGTTCAGTTACCATTTTTCCTGCCAACCTTTGATTCTAATCCATCTGATCCAGATCCCTTTCTTACTGCATTGAAGTTGACTTTTCCCCAGTTAATTATTAATACTCTGGATTGATCTTTGTCATTTTTCCAAAGCCAACCTCAACCTTATAATACAATGATCACTGTTCCCTAAATGTTCTCCTCCAGACATTTGATCCACTTGGCCTATCTCATTCCCAAGAACCAGGTTTGCTAATGCCTCCTTTCTCATTGGACTGGAAACATACTGCTGTCAAAATTTTCCTGAACACACTCTTGGAACTCTTGCCCCTCTCTGCCCTTTAACTGCTCCTATCTCAGTCTATATTTGGATAATTAACATCCCCCATTATAACTACTTTATAATTCTTGCACCTTTCTGTAATTTCTTTGCAAATTTGTAGTTCCTCTACATCTTTTTCACTATTTGGTGGGAAATATAATGTAATGTAATTGCACCTTTATTGTTCCTTAGCTCTAGCAAAGTAGATTCTGTCCTTGACCCCTCTGGGACATCTCTCTCCAGCACTGCAATATTATCCTTAATCAATACTGCCACCCATCCTCCTTTCCTGAACACCTTGTATCCAGGAATATTTAATACCCAAGTCCTGCCCTTCTTTGAATCAGGTCTGTAATAGCCACATCATATTTGCACATAGCTATCTACACCTGTCACTTACCAAACTTATTTGCCACACTCCATTCATTCACATACATGCACAGTAACCCTGATTTAGACTTTATCACTTTCTCTGAACCCACCTAATAACTTACTATTACCTACTCTAGTGCTATCTATCTCTCCAGTATTCTGTGCACCTTGATATTCCTCTCTCATATTACTTCCTGGTTCCCACACCCCTGCCAAGTTAATTTAAACCCTCCCCAATATCGCTAGCAAATTACCCACAAGGAACTCAGTCATGGTTCTATTTAGGTGCAATGCATCCAGCCTGTAGAGGTCCCATCTCACCCAGGCCGTTCCCAATGTCCCAGGAATCTAAAGCCCTCCCTCCTGCGCTCTCTCAAGCCACACATTCATCTGCTTTATCTTCCTATTTCTGTCCTCACTTACGTGTGGTATTGGGAGCAATCCAGAGATTACTACTTTTGAGATCCTGCTTTGAATTTCCTACCTAGCTCCCTAAATTCTGATTGCAGGACCACATCTCTCTTTTTACCTTTGCTGGTACAATGCGGAGCACGACTGCTGCTTGTTCACACTCCCCCCTCAGGGTGCTCTACAGCTGTTAAGTGACATCCTTGACCCTGGCATGAAGAAGGCGACACATCGTCTTGGATTCACGTCTGCAGTCGCAGAAACTCCTGTGCGTTCCCCTAACTATTGAATCTCCTATCACTATTGTTCTTCCAGTCTTCTATGTACCCCTCTTTGTGGCTGAGCAACCCGTGTTGGACTTGGCTCTGGCTGCAATCCCAAGATGAACCATCACTCTCATCAGTGTTCAAAACTGAATACTGGTTGGAGAGTAAGATGCACTTAGGGGATTCCTCTATTCCAGTCTTTCTCTTTCCCAGTTTTTTAATCACTCTATCCATCCTGGGTCTCTGTTTCAATCCTGGGTCCCTCTCTCTCTATCCCAGTTCTCTTGCTCTGTCCCTCTCTCTCAATCCCGGTCTCTCTATACCCCCGCCCCGATCTCTCTCTCGATCTTGGGTGTTTCTCTGTTGCTCTCTCTCTCTTTCTATCCTGGGTCTCTCTCTCTCCCTATCCTTCTTTCTTTCTCTCTCTCTTTATACTGGTCTCTCTAGCCGTGCCTCTCTCTATCCCTCTCCCTGTTTGCCTCGCCTCTCTGTATCCCTCGCTCTATTCCACTCTCTATTCCTCTCACTCTCCACCTTTCACTCTCTCTATCCCTCACTCTCTCTATCACTCATTCTTTCTGTCCCACTCACTCTCTCTCCCTCTGTGCCTCTCACTCTATCCCTCCCATACTCTAATCCCCTAGCAATCCAGCTCTCATGATCCCTCTCTCACTATTCCCCATTCTCACTCTCTCACCATCCCCCACTCTCACTCTATTCCACCATTTCCCTCTCAATCCCTTAATTTATCTCTATCCCTCCATTTCTCTCTATTCCTCTCCCTCTATTCTTCCATTTCAGTCTATCCCTCCATTTTTCTCTATTCCTCTCTCTCTCTATCCCTCCATTTCTCTATATTCCCCCTCTCTCTATCCCTCCATTTCTCTCTATTCCTCTCTCACTATTCCCCATTCTCACTCTCTGACCATCCCCTACTCTCACCCTCTCACTATCCCTCACTCTCACTCTATTCCACCACCTCCCTCTCTCAATCCCTTAATTTTTCTCTATTCCTCTCTCTCTCTATCCCTCCATTTCCCTCTATCCCCCCATTTCTCTCTATTTCTATTCCTCTCTCTATCACAGAATCACACAGTGCAGAAGAGGCCCTTTGGCCCATCCATCCATTTCTTTCTATTCCCCTCTCTCTATCTCTCCATTTCTATTTCTCCATTTCTCTCTATTCCCCTCTCTCTATCCCTCCATTTCTCTTTATTCCTCTCTCTATCCTTCCATTTCTCTCTATTCCTCTTGCTCTATATTCCCTCTCTCTCTATCCCTCTATTTCTCTCTATCTATTCTTCCTCCTCTCTATCCCTCAATTTCTCTCAATTCCTCTCTCTCTATCCCTCCATTTCTCTATTCCTCCCCCTCTATCTCTCCATTTCTTTCCATACCTCTCTTTCCATCCCTCCATTTCTCTTTGTTCCTCTATCTCTACTTCTCTATCCATCGATTTCTCTCTATTCCTCTCTCTATCCCTCCATTTCTCTCTGATCCTCTCTCTCTATCCCTCCATTTCTCTCTGATCCCCTCTTTCTCCTTCTCTCTATTCCCCACTCTCTCTATCCATCCATTTCTTTCTATTCCTCTCTCTCTATCCCCACATTTCTTTCTGTTCCCTCTCTTTATCCATCCATTTCTCTCTATCCCTTCCTTTCTCTATCCCTCCATTTATCTCTGTTCCTCTCTCTCCGTACACTTTTCTTTCTCTCCCTCTCGATACTGCGTCTCGTTCTTGCTCTCTCCAACCCCGCCTCTCTCTATCCCTCGCTCTTTCCACTCTCTCTGTCCCTCTCACTCTCCCCCTTTCACTCTCTATTCCACCATCTCCATCTCTCAATCCATTAATTTCTCTCTATTCCCCCCCCCCCCCTATCAATTTCTCTCTATTCCTCTCCCTCTATCCATCTATTTCGGTCTATCCCTCCATTTCTCTGTATTCTCCTCTCTCTATCCCTCCATTTCTCTCTCTATCCTTCCATTTCTCCCTATTTCTCTCTCTCTATCCCTCAATTTCTCTCTATTCCTTTGTCTATCCCTCCATTTCTCTCTATTCCTCTGTCTATCCCTCCATTTCTCTCTATTCCTCAATCTATCTCTCCATTTCTCTATATTCCCTCTCTATCCCTCCATTTCTCTCTGTTCCTCTCTATCCCTCCATTTCTCTCAATTCCTCTGTCTCTATCCCTCCATTTTTCTCTATTCCCCTCTCCCTATCCCTCCATTTCTTTCTATACCCCTCTCTTTATCCCTCCATTTCTCTCCGTTCCTCTATCTCTCCTCTCTATTCCCCTCTCTCTATCCCTTCATTTCTCTCCATCCCTCCATTTCTCTATATCCCCCCTTCTCTCTCTATCCCTCCATTTCTCTCTATCCCATTTCTCTTATCTCTTTTTCCATCCTTCTCATTTTCTCACTCTGTTTCTCCATGCTTCTCTCACTCTCTTGATCCCTCTCCATGCTTCTCTCACTCTCTCCATCCTGCTCTCACTCTCTCCCACCTTCTCTCACTCTTTCCCTCCCCCTCTCTCCATCCTGCTCTCTCTCTCCCACCTTCTCTCACTCTTTCCCTCCCCCTCTCTCCATCCTTCTCACTCTTTCCCTCCCCCTCTCTCCATCCTTCTCTCAATTCCTCCCCCCCTCTCTCTCCATCCCTCTCTCCCTCTCCACTCCTCCCTCCATCCCCTCACTCTCTCTCCCTCCCCCTCACTCTCTCTCCCTCCCTCCATCCCCCTCACTCTCTCTCCCTCCCTCCATCCCCCTCACTCTCTCTCCCTCCCTCCCCCTCACTCTCTCTCCCTCCACGTCCTCCCTCTCTCCATCCATCCCCCTCACTCCCTCCCCCTCACTCTCTCTCCTTCCACCCCCTCCCGCCATCCCTCCCTCCACCCCCTCCCTCCCCCTCACTCTCTCTCCCTCCACGTCCTCCCTCTCTCCATCCATCCCCCTCACTCCCTCCCCCTCTCTCCTTCCACCCCCTCCCGCCATCCCTCCCTCCACCCCCTCCCTCCCTCCCCCCACCCCCTCCCTCCCTCCCCCCACCCCCTCCCTCCCTCCCTCCCCCCACCCCCTCCCTCCCTCCATCCACCCCCTCCCTCCATTCATCCCCCTCACTCTCTCTCCCTCCCTCCACCCCCTCACTCTCTCTCCCTCCACCCCCTCACTCTCTCTCCCTCCCTCCCTCCATACACCCCCTCCCCCCACCCCTCCCTCCATCCTCCCCCTCCCTCCATCCTCCCCCTCCCTCCATCCACCCCCTCCCTCCCTCCATCCACCCCCTCCCTCCCTCCCCCTCCCTCCCTCCCCCTCCATCCACCTCCCTCCCTCCCCCTCCCTCCATCCACCCCCTCCCTCCCTCCATCCACCCCCTCCCTCCATCCACCCCCTCCCTCCCTCTCCATCCACCCCCTCCCTCCCTCTCCATCCACCCCCTCCCTCCCTCCCCCTCCCTCCATCCACCCCCTCCCTCCCTCCATCCACCCCCTCCCTCCATCCCTCCCTCCATCCACCCCCTCCCTCCCTCCACCCCTCCCTCCCTCCATCCCCTCCCTCCCTCCATCCCTCCACCCCCTCCCTCCCTCCATCCACCCCCTCCCTCCCTCCAACCACCCCCTCCCTCCATCCACCCCCTCCCTCCCTCCCCCTCCCTCCCTCCACCCCCTCCCTCCCTCCATCCACCCCTCCCTCCCTCCATCCACCCCTCCCTCCCTCCATCCACCCCCTCCCTCCCTCCACCCCCTCCCTCCATCCACCCTCCCCCTCCCTCCATCCACCCTCCCCCTCCCTCCATCCACCCTCCCCCTCCCTCCACCCCCTCCCTCGCTCCATCCACCCCCTCCCTCCCTCCACCCCCTCCCTCCCTCCATCCACCCCCTCCCTCCCTCCATCCACCCCCTCCCTCGCTCCATCCACCCCCTCCCTCCCCCCATCCACCCCCTCCCTCCCCCTCCCTCCATCCACCCCCTCCCTCCCCCTCCCTCCATCCACCCCCTCCCTCCCCCTCCCTCCATCCACCCCCTCCCTCCCCCTCCCTCCATCCACCCCCTCCCTCCCCCTCCCTCCATCCACCCCCTCCCTCCCCCTCCCTCCATCCACCCCCTCCCTCCATCCACCCCCTCCCTCCCCCTCCCTCCATCCACCCCCTCCCTCCCCCTCCCTCCATCCACCCCCTCCCTCCCCCTCCCTCCATCCACCCCCTCCCTCCCTCCACCCTCCCTCCAACCCCTCCCTCCCTCCACCCTCCCTCCAACCCCTCCCTCCCTCCACCCTCCCTCCAACCCCTCCCTCCATCACCCTCCCTCCATCACCCTCCCTCACTCACTCCCATTCCATCTCCCTCCCTTACTCCCACTCCATCTCCCTCCCCCTCACTCCTTGATCCTCCCTCACACTCCATCTCCCTCTTACTCCCACTCCTTCCCCCTCTTACTCCCACTCCATCTCCCTCAATCCATCTCCCTCCTCTCACTCCCTCAATCCATCTCCCTCCTCTCACTCCATCTCCCTCCCTCTCACTCCCACTCTCTCCCTCCTCTCATTCCCTCCTACTCTCACTCCATCTCCCACCCTCCTCCCTCTCCGACTCCATCTCCCTTCCTGTCCCTCTCTCCATCCCTTTCCCTCTCTCCCTATCCTGAGCCAATGACAGGTTGGAGCGGGCGGGCCTCTTTATGCTAATGCGGGCGGCGCTGCTCCATTCTCCGTTCTGAGGTGAGCACCGGCCGCTATTTACCGGCGCACCCGGCGCTTGGAGGCTGTGTCTGGGCTTTCTGAG